>NC_090267.1:298410111-298712611 GCF_040414725.1 Anabrus simplex
CTATTTATTTACTGAATCCCAATATTAAAACTATTTCAAATGTTTAATGACCCCTCAATGCTCCAATATCATTTTGAGCACTCCGGCAACGTCTGACAAAATTATGAGTCGGTTCATCCAGGATAACAACTTACGTATTCTTCTAGTTTTACTGACACATCGTAGTTCCTTATTCACCCCATCAATGCTCATCTATCTGGCATTAATTTCAAATGTTCATGTCACCACGGGAATATCGGTACGAATATGCAAGTAAGAGATTGTCTTTCACAGAGTCATACGGCTCTCTGGTCATCTGAGTGGACAAAATAAGGCGTTGCCACATTCAGCGCAACCACATCAAGACTAGAGGCAGCCATGGCAGTATACTCAACGACATTTACTACTGGATCCTAGTTTAAATATATTAATGTGAGACTCAAGCATGTGTAATACATAATAAATCCACTTCGTTACGTTAAGCATCCCTGCAACTCACACACCACACACAACACTACTCCTTACCACAATAGAACGCACTATCCTGTACACGCAGATGTCTTACAAGGGATGCACCAGGCTAGCAAAAGTCTAACAAAATTATTATATTATTATTATTATTATTATGATTATTATTATTATTATTATTATTATTATTATTATTATTATTATTATTATTACATGCCTTTGCTGGCGAGATATAGTGCTTACAGTGCACTATATCTTCCTGTGTAGGCTACAATAAATTTATTACTTTCATTAGCCTGTCTCAGTCCATTCCTTGGCTTTGACGGAAGTGTAAGTTTAAAGGTAAATAGATTGTCTTTCAGAATTCAGTATATTTTACGTAACTTTCCTCACGCTTCCTTTATCAACAGTTTCATCTTTAGCCTTTGTCCGCAGCTATTGCTGCGACAGGCTACTAGTAGGGAATTAAACTCAAATGAAGAATTTAATCCATTACTACGCTATCTTTATTGTATGTTAAAGTACAATGAACAGAAGACTAAATAAATGTTAACTGATATTTAACCAAGCCCCTGTAGAATAGTGTTATTTTCCAACGAACAGTTTTCTTGCCTTTGGGAGAAATTGTAGATTAACCAGCAGTCGGAATGTTAGTTCTTCTTGGCTCTCTGACGACAGATGAGCGTAATCTACACCGAATCCATTAACTCCTTGTTACATTAAATGATAAAATATTCAAGGCTTCAGCTGACTTGTTTGGGCAGTAAATTAAGCAAGCAAGCAAGCAAGAAAGCAAGCAAGCAATCTAGCTTGTAGTTCTACGTGATTGTCGACATCATCTACACAGCAGCGTAATCACCAGTTCAATGTAAATTCCGAACAATGGAATGTGATATTAGTTTTACAGTAGCAGTCTGAATTCAGAAAGATAACAATAGTGTCATTCATTGATGTGATTGCAGTTCGTAGTCCATTCGTAATCAAATATCATTTTATTTACGTATTTATTAATTTATATATTTCTTCTTGATTCATTGAGGCACCGTGGACCACGTGGTATCTAACTCTTGGGGAGCTTTCGTCTTAGCCCAGTATTCCTTCATCTTCGCGCTGCGGGTTGCTTTCATTTCCTGAGACCAGTTCACTCTCACTCCAGGACGCAGTGTTCTAGCTGTCAGTGTCTGAAGTGTGTCGGATGTTTTGATCAGCATTCTAAAATCATCCCTGTTGAATATATCTTATTTATTTGTAAATGAATTTATTTATTTATAGGAAATTATAGAAGTGTACTTGACGGCTGTTAAAACGCAAGGGCAGAGTATGGGGTAGGGCTGTTTTTTTTTCAGGAATACTATTGTACGTAACATAATTTCTGTTAGGCACGTACATGAGCGAATAATTTGGGTAGATTTGGCAGTTGGAGGAATTAGGACGAGAATTGTCTCAGTGTATTCACCATGTGAGGGTGCAGATGAGGATGAAGTTTTATGAAGCATTGAGTGATATCGTAGTCAGAGTCAATAGCAAGGACAAGGATAGTGCTAATGGGCGATTTCAATGCGAGAGTTTGAAATAGAACTGAAGGATACGAAAAGGTGGGTAAATGTGGGGAAGATATGGAAGCTTTTTTTTTCTTTTTTGCTAGTTGCTTTACGTCGCACCGACACAGGTAGGTATTATGGCGACGATGGGACAGGAAAGGGCTAGGAGTAGGAAGGAAGCGATCGTGGCCTTAATTAAGGTACAGCCCCAGCATTTTCCTGGTGTGAAAATGGGAAACCACGGAAAACCATTTTCAGGGCTGCCGACAGTGGGGTTCGAACCTACTACCTCCCGAATACTGGATACTGGCCGCACTTAAGTGACTCCAGCTATCAAGCTCGGTGATATGGAAGCTAATGGGAATGGGAAGTGTTTGCTGGACCTTTGTGCTACTATGTATTTAGCAGCTACAGAAACATTCCTCAAGCATAAGGCTATTCACCGCTACACATGGAAGGGTAGAGGTACCAGATCCATAATAGACTATACCTTAACCGACTTCGATTTCAGGAAGTCTGTTGGGAATGTATCGGTTTTTATGGGATTTATCGCTGATACAGACCAATATCACATCTGTAGTGAAATAAGTATTTTTAGGCCTATGATAGAGATAGTGAAATCTGCAAACGAATAAGAGTTAGAAAATATCCAGGACGAGGAAATTAGACAGAAGTACATGGACATGATTAGTGAGAAGTTTCGAACAGTGGACAGTAAGCAGGTTCAGGATAGAGAAAGAGAATGGGTGGCATTCAGGGATGCCTTAGTAGAAACAGCAAGGGAATGCGTAGGAACAACTGGGTGTAAAGATGGGAAAAAACGGACATCTCGGTGGAATGATGAAGTGAGAGCAGCTTCTAAACGTGAAAAGAAGGCTTATCGGAAATGGCTCCAAACAAGGGCCGATGCAGACAGGGAATTGTAGGTAGATGATAGAAAATGAGCGAAATAAATAGTTGTTGAATCCAAAAAGAATCCGCGGGAAGATTTTGGTAATAACCCGGAAAGGATAGGTCAAGTAGCAGGGAAACCTTTATGGGCAATAATAAAGAATCTTAGGAAGGGACGGAAAAAGGAAATGAACAGTGTTTTGGGTAGATCAGGTAAACTCATAATAGATCCCAGGGAATCATTTACAGATGGAGAGAATGTTTTGAAAACCTTCTCAATGTAAAAGGAAATCTTCCTGGTGGTGTCGCGAGCAACCAAGCTCACGGGGAGGAAGAAAATGATGTTGGTGAAATTACTCTTGAGTAAGTGAAAAGGATGGTAAATAAACTCCAATAACATAAAGTAGCAGGAATAGAAGAAATTAGACCTGAAATGGTGAAGTGTAGTGGGAAGGTAGGGATGAAATCGCTTCATAGAGAAGTAAGATTAGCACGGAGTGTTGACAAGGTACATTCTGATTGGACTAAATCAGTAATCGCAGCTATCTAAAAGTAACGAAACAGGAGAGATTGCAACAAATACCAAGGTATCACATTGATTATTATACAAGGCAAGGTATCCACTGGACTCTTGGAAGAGAGGGTGCGATCAGTGGTTGAGAGGAAGTAGAATGAAAAACCGTGTGGTTTCAGACCACAGACGGACTAACAAGATCAGATTTTAAGTATGCGTCAGGTAGCTGAAAAATGTTACGAGAAGAATAGACAGTTGTGTTTATGATTCGTTGATCTAGATAAAGCATATGACAGGGTACCAGGAAAAAAGAAGTTCGCCATACTGGAGAACTATGGGATTAAGGGTAGATTATTAAAATCAATCAAAGGCTGCAGTGATAATTGATGTGTAGAATGAGTTCTTGGTTCAGGGTACTGACAGGGGTTAAACAAGGCTGTAATATTTCACCTTTGCTGTTCGTTGTTTACATGGATCATCTGCTGAAAGGTATAAAGTGGGAGGGAGGGATTCAGTTAGGTGAAAATGTAGTAAGCAGTCTGGCCTATGCCGACGACTTAGTCTTAATGGCAGATTGTACCGAAAGCCTGCAGTCTAATATCTTGGAACTGAAAAATATCTGCAATGAGTATGGTATGAAAATTAGCCTTTCGAAGTATAATTTGATGAAAGTATGTAAGAAATTAAACAGAATTGAATGTCAGATTGGTGATACAAAGCTGGAACAGGTAGATAATTTCAAGTATTTAGGTTGTGTGTTCTCCCAGGTTGGTAATATAGTAAGTGAGACTGAATCAAGGTGTAGTAAAGCTAATGCAATAAGCTCGCAGTTGCGATCAGCAGTATTCTGTAAGAAGGAAGTAAGCTCCCGGACGAAACTATCTTTACATCGGCCTGTTTTCAGAGCAAAAGCTGGGAGGACTCAGGAAATCTTATTCATAAGTTAGAAATAACACACATGAAAGTAGCGAGAATTATTGCTGGTACAAGAAGGTGAAAATAATGGCAGGAGGGTACTCGGAATTAGGACGTAAAGGCTAAGTTAGGAATGAACACGATGGATGAAGCTGTACACATAATCCGGCTTCGAGGCAGGGTCATGTGAGGTGAATGGAGGAGGATAGGTCACCTAGGAGAATAATGGACTCCGTTATGGAGGTTAAGAGAAGTAGAAGACGACGATGGTTAGACTCAGTTTGTAACGATTTAAAGATAAGCGATATAGAACTAAATGAGGCCACAGCACTAGTTGCGACGTTTAATAAATTCACAGAGGCTTGCAGACTGAACGCTGAAAGCCATAACGGTCTATAATGATAATGCATCTATTTAATTATTTATACATGAATGCATACCACATCAAAGCCGAGAGTAAACTATCTCCGTTGGAGTCATGAGAGCTCCCGGAAGATTGGAACATGGAGGTTTCCACCTTTCATAAACCCCACGTGGATATGAACGGACCGATTAGTTCAATAACCACTCACATCTGTGCCAAGGAATTAATATGGTACTCTTCTCTTTTGTAGACTCGCTCGACTGGCACTGATGGATACTTACTTACCAGGGATTCGTGAAGTTATATTTAAGGGATATGTAATATCATGCTAGAGGGTCCTCTTGGGGTAACGTTCTGTACTTTACGAGCTTATGCGTAGGAAGTGAGCGCCTAACTTCCTACACAACACAGCTGATCTCTACAAATATACTCGCATTATAAGTGGATGTATGAAACAATGTGTGTGTGGGCGTGTGTGTGGGTGTGAGTGAGTGAGTGAGATAGAGAGGTAGGAGGAGAGAGCAGGTGATTGTATAAACGACTGGATATGGATTTAATGAACTTGTTAGTAAATGAGACTTTATCATTTGAAAAATGACAGAAATTTATAAAATTTGTAACTGGTGATGCCACTCCAATACGGTGGCAGGTTGAAAGGTCAGTACTACAGAGAACGTATAGTACGCGCACCTTTAAGTGATAGACGGACACCCTAGTGCTGAATCGGTCGACCTCGGTTATCTTCGAGATTCGTATTGGTAACCTTTGAAACACAAACTAAGAATTGCTTATGCATCGCTCTGCGACATCTGGCGTACACTTTACGTATTCGTACTGTTGTTGTTTACACAGCAAAGCCAAACTATAGAATTCATGCTAGGAACACGTTTCGCATCGGGAAATATTATAGAATGGTATATACCGAGTTCGATAGCTGCAGTTGCTTAAGTGCGGCCAGTATCCAGTACTCGGGAGATAGTAGGTTCGAATCCCACTGTCAGCAGCCCTGAAAATGGTTTTCCGTGGTTTTCCATTTTCACACCAGGCAAATGCTGGGGCCGTACCTTAATTAAGGCCACGGCCGATTCCTCCCCACTCCTAGCCCTTCCCTGTCCCATCGTCGCCATAAGACCTATCTGTGTCGGTGCGACGTAAAGCAAATAGAAAACAAATAATGTTATATGTGTGTGTTACTCTGTTGTTGGCTTAAGACGATAAAGGTTTAGAAAATTCATATCGATCGATCGTATTATCGATTCAGTTCAAATTTAATTTCCATTCAGTTGGCAGGATTACCGGAACCGGCAGTGCTCCCTCCTTACTCCTCAACTCAGTACAAAATTTTTAACTAAAAAGTGTGCGCATAATACTTTCCCTGAACTTAAAATTGACCATTCCTATCAAGCACTTCCTTACGAATGAACTGTTTGCAATTAGGTAATAGTTATGTTGTAACAGAAATTTGAAATACGACCCTAAACAATCATGAAAATAATAGAACCCGTATCTTCACAGCGACCCGTGTACTAAATGAATGAATAACCTTTATGTTTCCAGATCTGAACAGTGATGCACCTAATTGATCTATTCGGAGAAAACAGAAATACAAATGTTAATTGTTCGTAAAATAAAATGCAATACAAGGCTAACGACATGAATGGTTAACTGCACCTACAAGCTTCTTCCTGGGCAATGGTCGCACGTGTTCCCCTATCTCTTAGCTCACTACTCTCTCGAGTACGCCAGGTCCCCTTTTACAGGAAAACCTACGCTCACCCCCTCCCTTCCCCAACCACTGTTAGTCATCCTACCCAGCGCTGAATCGAGTGCTTCTGTTCACATTTCCTGCAACAGGATCACTCTACACCTAGTTTCTTGGTCCCTCTCTACTTGACACACCTGGGATATTGCTTTTACAGCAGCTGTGCATCTGCTCCTAATTCTACTCAAAAACTTGCATAAATTTCCAGCACACTTCCACGCTTTCACTGAGCACTTAAAACACGTATCTCCATTACCCGGTTGAGCTATCATAAATATATAAATATACGTCTTTCTTCACAAGTTTCCTTGCACACTGTCAATAAATGAAAATCCACCACAAATTATACACACCTTATTATACTTTAACTTAGTCCAGCCCCTATTCATATAGATTCCTAATATCCACCATATTAAACCTCTTGTCCTCACGCTGTTCATATTTGCCACTTTCATATTCAATACCGCATTTAAGTTCATAAATATCTTTAGAGTTGCTCTCTTTCTGCATTCGGCTAAAAGTTCTTGTTCTGCAGTATCTCTTGCCCTCTTTATCACATGTTTCCAATATACAAGACTTCTCTTGCCCCATTCTATATCCCTTTCAGATAGTGTACGCACAATTGTGCAGGTTCATATTTTATTTATGTCTGATCTTACTTGACGTTTTCTTGGCGCTAGACCGGACTTAAGTGTTTGTGCGGGATACGTAGCATGTACTTCAACTGTTTCAATTTAACGCTTGACAACCAGGTGGCAGAAAGAAAACTTTAAAAATATAGTTCATCGGCTAGGTGGTGGGAAGCAGTAACGACTGAAGTAAGTATTTATTATTGCATTCATATTAATCTAGAAATTTTGCTGAATATCAGAATGCAAACAATGAAGTGTGTAAATTGTTTAGTGAACGTGAATTGTGAACTTACAATATCCCACGTAATACCATGAGGTTTTGAATGCTGACGTGCACAATTGTGCGTGCTAGGTTTCCCTACAGTCAATGCATGTGGGAGAGCTGGGTGCTGCCACCAAGAGGACTGTGAAAGCAGAACTCGTACTCTACATGAGAAATGTAATGTATAACAGTTTAATTGTTTACAATTGTTCCACGCTGTAAAATAGAACATTTGATCATGTACATGTGTATATTCACATGTGCTGAGCTGAATATATTTTATTTACCAAGCTCGATAGCTGCAGTCGCTTAAGTGCAGCCAGTATCCAGTATTCAGGAGATAGTAGGTTCGAACCCCACTGTCGGCAGCCCTGAAGATGGTTTTCCGTGGTTTTCCATTTTCACACCAGGCAAATGCTGGGGCTGTACCTTAATTAAGGCCACGGCCGCTTCCCCTAGTGCACCATCACTGCATTGTCCTACATAGGAGGATTGCAGTTGTGTCTCAACGTCGCCCTACCGCAGCGTCTTGGAAAGGTGTAGCATTCCAACTGATGAGCCCACTGCTACACTGGGGCGAAACGCTGGTAATTAAAAAAGCCTAAAGACTTACGAGCTTAAATGTTTATACTAATAATGTTATTTGCTTTACGTCCCACTAACAACTTTTACGGTTTGTGGAGACAACCATGTGGCGGAATTTAGTCCCGTAGGAGTCCTTTTTCGTGCCAGTAAATCTACCGACACAAGGCTGACGTACTTGAACACCTTCTAATACCACCTGATTGAACCAGGATCGAACCTGCCATGGTGGGATCAGAAGGCCAGCGCCTCAACCATCTGAGCCACTCAGCCCGGCTTCAAATAACTACGCATGCAGACCAACCTTCTTGTAAGTACTGTACTATAACGGGGTGATTCACTCTCCACAACTAAGTCTACCTACATTCCCCAGGCTGATAATTCCTTTTTCCAGTCCCCGGACGGTAACATTCGCTGTGTTTCTCGTTAACTTCTTTATTTATCTCATCGGAGCTTCTCATTATAATTCATCGTGGTTCACATTTTATTTCATAGCTTCATTATAAATATCCCTGATTCGGAAATCCTTATTTCCTCATACCTCAGAGTAATATTCCTCAATTACTATTCACAGAGTTCACGACTGATTATATTCCATCGACGTCATAGTACAATCTATTTATTCATAAACTGCACTTTATTCCTAATGTGGCCATTTACACTTGATTTGTTTTCTGAGGTTAGTCTTCAACAAATTATCGTAGGGGTGTGACCGTATATCCCCATAACTTTGAACGATCGTGAATATGTAATCATTACGTGGTCCCAAATCACTATTTACACAATAACATTTTGTCAACTATTTATAATTCATTAGAACCGCGATTTAAACAATATGTTTAGACCACGATTTAGAATTCATTAGAACCGTCGGCATCATTCTGAAAAAAAAAAAAAATGAACACAAATTTAACTAACACATCACTTGGAACCCAATCCGAAATGTTAGTATGTCATTAGTTACCCTGGTATTTTAACCATTTAAGATTCAAAATTTAACACTGTTTACATTTGAATATCGTACTTTAAATCTCGACAATTTAATCCTTTTATAACCACTGGCAAAATCTCGGCATCTCATTATTATTATTATCTTCCGAATTTTCGTACGTAAACCACAAATTTAAATTCACTGGCAATTTCCCATCTCTGGATTGAATGTAACAACATGCCTTTTTCTAACACTTAAGTATATAACACTGACCAACGCGGTACAGAAATTCATGTAAATCCCATCAGCATGCAGCTGTCTTGCTCAACACATGCGTGAGCGTAACACTCACCGAAACGCAACAGTAAACAAATTATAAACCCAAAGTTAATGTATGTACAACAAAGTGATTTAACCCATATTTTCAGTTAATTTAATTATGTACCCCCGCCTTTTATCTAAACTAAATCATGGAACCGAGAAGTAGTCAATGTTTTACGTTAAGTATCTATTTGCCCATATTAACGGGATAACATTCCCACATAATTAATCAAATTATAGTACTCATCTCTTTTTGTATGCTTCTTGGCGTTGGACGGACGAGTGGCTCAGGCCCCCATCCGTCTTGCTCTGACATGGTATTCGCGTTAAGGACATGGAGCTGAATTAATCCCATGCACTTATATATCACACAATCCTAAACTAAATTCTACACAAGAATAAACCTGTATTCTGACTCCTAGGTGCCTAATGCCGTCTACACATTCACTGAATTGTCTTCGTTCCTGCCCGAACTAGGAACTATTGATACTATGCGACGAAGTGTCATATTATGCGACCCGACACGCTTCGCGAGTATCGAATACGGCACTCCCGGAAATTGTCATTGTCTAGGCCGCGGCCGGCTAGTGTTCGCTACGCTAACTTGGTCTTCTTCCACAGACGACGAAGTCTCATCGTCTGAAATATTATGGCCAGATTGTTTTACTATAGCCTAGTCCCTTCCAAGCGAATGCTTGAAATGTCCCTTCGCATGTCTGGTCAGAGTCTTAAGATTGAGAAATGCAGGCTGGGCACATTGCCTTCATCACAAGTGCTTCCGGCGTCTGCCGGTAATTTAGACTTAATTCAATCACTTCTTACGTGACGAGAATTATAATAACTGACAAACTGAATTTATCACTGTCGCTTTAACTAATACGAACTGTGGTTATTCATTGTACATAGCTTAAGTGCGGCGCTGAGTGGCAGAAATTCCGCCCTCGGCTAACTGTGCAAGAGTTGTCTGTCGAGTCTGGTGAGAGGCCTTATTTATATTTACCTGTTCTCTTCTTTCAGTTCATCTGAGGTCATCCCAGAGAGAGGGGGTGGTTTTATTTTATAGGTATTTCGATGCCGGCATGGCTGTTCAAATTTTTACCACTGAACGGTGCGATAATTTTAACCCACACGTCGTAATTTTTATCAACAATCGATGATGGATTGATAAAATACCAATAGACTTCAGTCTTCCACGGTTCGGGGTTTTCTAGCGTCGCTAATGGCGTGATGTAGCTCTGGCCAGTAGCAGTCCACCTAGGGTCGATTCCTGGAAATTGGTATCTTAAATTATTAAAGTTATTGCAAATGATCATGATGAAGGTAGTAACCAGAATTTTGTCATTGCCTAGAAAGTAAAGCGGGCCTTTAAAATGTTCCTTCTTTTTCCTGTAGCCAACATTTCGAGTATATTCCAGTAGACTGGGCAAATTTGTTTCCCTTTTGTAAGAGTATGTATTTCGTATACGTGCTACTTCGCACTGAGCAGAGGTATTGTATTCCTTTCCCTGTAGCAATTAGTGACGTAGTCATCATCTCCCCACTTTCCACTCTCGTAGTTGAGGGAATGAGCACTTCGTGTGATTTCTGCCTAGATAAACACCTTAACTAGCTCGGCTTTTCGCAACAGAAATGTTCATTTCTCTTGTCCAGAATATCCTCCTGACGAGAATGTCTGTCTGTATGTACATGCAGGCGTGGCAATATTCCCCAAGTGAGCAACCAGTCCCGCAAGACGTATTGCTGTATTACAATAACTTATCAATCATATCAAATCATGATGAGATGGCCTATCGTGCACAGGTAGGCCTACAATACATACATACATGAATACATTACATAAACTATTTGATTTCTACAGATTCCCAGTAGAAACCTGTTTCAAAATTTTAATGTCCTTCAATACTTTAATGTCATTTTGAGCACTCTGGCATCATGTGGCAAAATTATGGGTCGGTTCGCCCAGGAAATCAACTTAGGCCTAATGCTACTGATATATCGCAGTTCCTTGCTCACCCCGAAACTGAACATCTATCTGGCATGATTATCAAATGTTCACATCACCACGGGAATATCGGTACGAATATGCAAGTAAGAGAGTATCTTTGAGTGTGTCATGCGGCTCTCTGGTCAGCTAAATTGAGGAGATACGGCGTTGCCATATTTAACTCAACCCGGCCATGGCTAGAGACAACCGTGGCAATATACTCAACAATATTTACTACGGGATTATAGTTTAAAAGTTGAAAATGTATTAATGTGAGACTGTGTGCAACCCGCTAAATAGAGAATGTATTGTGGACTATGGCAAACCTTCGCCTGCAACTTTAGGAGTGGTCATTTAGTGATTTGATTTCAGTATTGCTCGAAGTTGATTGAACTTGGTGACCTATAAAATGCCTGAAGATTCAGTAAAGGGTAATTCTAATGAAAAGAAAAGAAAAGGGAAAAGAAATAGTTAAGTTGAACGGCCGGACGGACTGGAAATATCTGTTTCTAGTAAAATATCTTGATATGTCGATGAAATGTATCTTTCTAGTCCACCATGAAAATTGTTTAGCAGTCACATATAAGTTGCATTACCGGGCGAGTTGGCCGTGCGCGTAGAGGCGCGCGGCTGTGAGCTTGCATCCGGGAGATAGTAGGTTCGAATCCCACTATCGGCAGCCCTGAAAATGGTTTTCCGTGGTTTCCCATTTTCACACCAGGCAAATGCTGGGGCTGTACCTTAATTAAAGCCACGGCCTCTTCCTTCGAACTCCTAGGCCTATCCTATCCCATCGTCGCCATGAGACCTATCTGTGTCGGCGCGACGTAAAGCCTCTAGCAAAGCATAAGTTGCATTACTTTTGTTCATAATATGTGGGTCAAACGAGAGAAGTGTTGTAGCTATCAGTTTAATATTACTTTGCTGATAAATTTAGGATACTTAGTACACGATCGATTAAAACGCTTACTTTAGTATATTCACTTAATTTGTCTTATTTTTAACCGTACTTGGACGGATTTTATTCTCATATTGTTATTTTTTTAAACTCTCGCTAACTATTTGGACTCAGAAGGCCAGCACTACCATTTGAGACACTCATCCCCACGAACAGATTTCTACAATAAGCTCTATGTACCACATTGGGGCCGAAGTTTTGAGCAACGACAGCAGTACGGTAATCGAAAGGAGAGCTCTGTATGATGAAAATAAAAATGAAATGGCGTATGGCTTTTAGTGCCGGGAATGTCCGAGGACAAGTTAGGCTCGCCAGATGCGGTTTTTTGACTCCCGTAGGTGACCTGCGCATGGTGATAAGGATGAAATGATGATTAAGACGACACATACATCCATTCCCCCTGCCGGCGAAATTAACAAATTATGGTTAAAATTATCGACCCTCCCCGGGAATCGAACCCGGGACCCCTGTGACCAAAGGCCAGCACCCTTACCATTAAGCCATGGAGCCTGAGATCTGTATGATGTTTTCTCGTAACTAAAACTAACGTGTGAACGAGGAAAGGACAGGAAACGGACCCATGAAGTGCAGAGGAGGTAGTTATCCCCTGTTATGTGTGGAGATGCATTCACATTTTAAATTGAATTTCTTAATTACAATGCTCATCGCCGTAGACTGGAATTAAGTACACTTTCATTTTATCTTTCAACGTTCTACTGGTAAAAAAATTGAGCATTACTGCGATTAAATAATCTTCCAGAGTTTTACATGGCTGCAGATAAGGTAAATGGTGAGGGTGTGGGCAGCACAGACTGCGATTATCTGCCAACATGTCCTCATAAAGCACTCTACTCTCTCTAGAGAACTCGAGCATCTAACTGACGGGAGGTGCTAGAACCGGTCGTGAAAGGAGCGTAAATTGTCATTACGCGAAGATGACTCGACAGAATTATAGACCTTGAACGTCGACATATCACTCTTTAGTAAAGTTGATTTTTATTAGGCCAAGATATCAAATTCAGAAAGAGAAAGATATTTCCAACCACTGTTGAGATTTCAATTCCTAGGTGACGGTTGTTGAATATCGTGAATACATTTGAAACGCGATATCTCGAATCACCTCGGGCACTAAATTTTATTTCGAGTTATCAACATTTCGAGATATAGATATGTATAGCACGTAACAGAATCATATGTATCTACGGGCTTATACTGAATACATTAATTTTAACAGAATTTAAATATATACAAACTCTATTTTACGGCATCACTTTAATTATAACAGTTATTATAGTAACTTTTTAGAAGACAGAATACAGTACATACAGTAGTGAAACAAGAAACATGCCTCGGTTAACACATTTGGAAAAAAATCCCTTAGGCTCTTCTGTTTGTTACTGATAACATTTCTGCCCTTCACGTTGAAACTTCTCGTCAATACCACGCAGCCGAGATTCGTAAAATGTAGCTTGTCATCTGTAACTTCAGGGATTGCTTTCGTACGTGACCGGTAATTAATTCACACCAGTCAAACAGTGAGGCTTCGCCGATTTTCCCATTATTAGACATTTTAGTTTTTCGCTTCCCATCATATTAGCTCCCAACATCACTGGAAACCTTTCTTTACTTGTTAACTGTTCCTCACAAACAACAAATACCGTGTTGTACAGTTAATGTTGGACAAAATTCGAGTTACAGGGTATTTTTTATTTCAAGGGAGGAAATGCTTGCTTCGAGAAATCGAGAAATTCGTGTAACCGAATTTCGAGAAATCGAGAAATTCGTGTAACCGAATTTCGAGTAATACACGTGAAGAATAGGACAAATTGGCCTGGAACTTTAAGTTACTCTGAGATAGTGAAAATTCAAGTAATGGAGGTTCGAGATGTCGAAGTTCGACTGTACATCCTATATTTATTTGTATGGTGGTATGTTGGGTAGTCAAGCCGAAGGCTGGTTGGATTGTCAATAGTTCCATCATCAGCTGTCATATATGGCCTAGGGGTCACTGAAGATGTATACTCGGAAAATGAGGGGACAGTAAGTTTTGAGTCGCTTTCCTTGCCGAGCCCACTACAATGAACGCATCAACCGACCGCGAAGGGCCAAACAAGTAGTTAAATGAAGAAAAAAAATAGCTGTGCTATGTTCCATGACAAGCGTGGTGATTTAATTGCTTGTTTCACTTTGTTTGTTCTTAGTCATTATTTGCGACGATGATTAATATAACGTCTGAGCATCAAGTGAAGGAACCCTATTTCCAGGCCTTTCTGGGTATGATACGTCGGAATATCTGGAAAGCGTATAGTTGAGTTTTGAAACGTGATTGTGCAGAAGTGATGTGGATCTTAGTCCTGGATGAGGTTAAAGGGGCTATTCATTGGCTCACTAGGGAGGGGATCCTTTTAAGTTGTGGGCATATAGTATACTAGCAAGATACCCGTGCTTCGCTACGGTATTATACTGAAATTTATAACTGAATGCTTATTGTTTTAGATATATAATCCGCTGAAATTCGCGATCTAACTCGTTTTCTGCGAGAATCCACCAAAATTCCCGATATGACTCGTTTTTTATTAGATTACGGCACGTTTCCTCACATTTTTTCAATCTTCCTTTCCAGCAATCGATTTCGTACTTCCCGGGCTAGGCTCAGGTATTCCTCCCGGTCAGTTGGGTCCGTAATTCTTTGCCATCTTTTCCTATAATCGTTTTTAATATGGATAAAATCCTTCAGGAGATCCGGCGTGGTGTCTTATTG
The DNA here is from genome assembly GCF_040414725.1 of Anabrus simplex. NCBI lineage: Eukaryota > Metazoa > Arthropoda > Insecta > Orthoptera > Tettigoniidae > Anabrus > Anabrus simplex. Next base: position 298,424,977 of record NC_090267.1, read on the forward strand.
GGTGCCTTGGCGGCACTGAACCCGCGGCCGGACTGCATTCTTAGTCATTACCCGTCCAGGAGCCGTTTCCAGCGCGGTCCGCACATTTGACGACGGTCCGGAACATTATTATTATTATTATTATTATTATTATTATTATTATTATTATTACTATTATATGTTGCTGGAATGGCTGATGACAGCGAAAACCGGAGTATCCGGAGAAAAACCTGTCCCGCCCCCATTTTGTCCAGCACGAATGTCACATGGAGTGACCGGGATTTGAACCACGGAACCCAGCTGTGAGAGGCCGGCGCGCTGCCGCCTGAGCAACGAAGGATCCCTATAAGTACATTAAGAACAGTAAAATCAATTGGTCTCACCTCCTTCTACACCCCATCGCCGTTACGTTTATTTACCGCCACCCCCCCCCCCAATAAAATTAAAAGGGCTTGTTTCTTTATGTTTAAAGGAGATTCCAAACACCAATGTTCACGTCTATTACCTTCAGTTTTGAGATATAAGTATCCCCATAAAAATAATTTACTTCTTTCACTTCATTTCACACTACCCCCCCCCCTAAGTGAATTTTCCCGCAAAAAATACTTGTTTCTTTAATAGTAAACGATCTTCTAAATACCAATTATCACGACTCAAACTTCTTCAGTTTTTGATTTATGTGTCCTCACGAAAGGAATTCAACTCCTTTACACTCTCGCTCTCCAAGATGCTCCCCCCCCCCCAAAACGCGTTTTCCTTTGTTTTAAAGGAGATCCAAATACGAATTTTCACGTCTGTAACAACTTTAGTTTTTATTAGATGTGTGTATTCTCATACAATTAAGTCAATTAATTTTTCAATTCTTCCCCCCCCCCTTCATTGGATTTTCCGAGTATACCTGTTTCGTTACTTTTAAAGCAGATTGCAAATATCAAATTTCACGTCTGTAAGTCTGTAACATCTTCATTTTTGGGATATCAGTAGCCTAATTAAAATAATTCAACACCATTTTCAGTCACTTTTACCCCCCCCCTCCTCCCAAGTGGTACTTCCGAAAATTAAAAGTACACGTTTATTTATGTTTAATAGAGATAAAAAATACCATTTTTCACTTCTGTAACATGTTAAGTTTTTTTAGATATACTGTAAAAATTCTCATTTTAAAATTTCACCCCTTTTAGTTCCCCTTAAGTGGAGTTTCCAAAAACAAATCACCTATGTTTCTTTACATTTACAGGAGATTCCAAACACCCACGTTTTACCCCTGTAACATTTTACGTTTCCAAGATATGTTGTAGATATCGTCTTTCAAAAAATTCACCCCAATTTGTCACTCCTGTTTAACCGCCATTAATTGAATTTTCCAAAAACTAAAAAATACGTGTTTCTTTATTTTGAAAGGAGATCCCCTATACAAATTTTCAGTTCTGTAATATCTTTCGTTTCTGAGATATATGTATCCTCATTAAAAGCATTCAACCCATTTTTCACCCTTTTACACCCCTCCTATTTGGATTTACAAGAAACAAAAAATACGTGTTCCTTTATTTTAAAGGAGATTCTAACTACCAATTTTTACATCTGTAAATTTTAAAGTTTTAAGATGTAGACGCACTCATTTTAAAAAATTCACCCCCCTTTTCACCCCCCCCCCAATATTTGGATTTTCCAAAAACGAAAAAATACGTGTTTCTTTACTTTTAAATAGATCCCAAATACCAAATTTCAGGTCTGTAATATCTTCAGGTTCTGAAATATACGTAGCCTCATTAAATGCATTCAACCCATTATTCACACTTTTACACCCTTCCTATTGGGATTTTCCGAAAACAAAAGAATACATCTTTCTTTATTTTTAATGGAGATTCGAAATACCAATTTTTACATCTATAAACTTTAAAAGTTTTGAGATATAGATACACTCATTTTTTTAAATCACACCCTTTTCACCCCCCCCCCCCATTAACTGGATTTTCCAAAAACACAAAAATACGTGTTTCTTTATTTTTAAAGGAGATCCCAAACATCAATTTTCAGGTCTGTAATATCTTCAGGTTCTGAAATATAAGTAGACTCATGAAAGGCATTGGACCCCTTTTTCAACCTTTTCCACCCTTCCTATTAGGATTTTCCGAAAACAAAATATACGTGTTTCTTTAATTTTAAAGGAGATTCTAAATACCAATTTTCACATCTATAACCTTTAAAAGTTTTGAGATATAGATACACTCACTTTAAAATATTACCCCTTTTCACCCCCGTAATTGGATTTTCCAGAAAGAAAAAAAATATGTGTTTCTTTATTTTTAATGGAGATTGTAAATACCAATTTTTACATCTGAAAACTGTAAAAGTTTGGAGATATAGATTCACTAATTTTAAAAATTCACCCCCTTTTCACCCTCCCATTAATTGGATTTTCCAAAAACAAAAAAATACGTGTTTCTTTATTTTTAAAAGAGATCAAAAGTACCAATTTTCAGGTCTGTAATATCTTCAGTTTCTGAGATATAAGTACCGGTATCGTGATTAAAGGCATTCAACCCATTTTTCCCCATTTTCACCCTTTTTCAACCATCCTATTGGGATTTTCTGAAAACAAAAAAATACGTGTTTCCTTATTTTTAAAGAAGATTCTAAATACCAGTTTTTACATCTGTAAACTTTTAAAGATTTGAGATATAGAAACACTCATTTTAAAATTTCATCCCCCCTTTTCACCCCCTTAGCGAAGGAATATCCAAAAATCCTCTCTTAGCGAGCACCTACATCTTAATATCAATATATCCCCAAAATTTTATTTCTTTATGTCCAGTAGTTTTGGCTCGGCGATGATGAGTCAGTCAGTCAGTCAGTCAGTCAGTCAGTCAGTCAGTCAGTCAGTCAGTCAGGACAAGTTATTTTATATATATAGATAAGGGCAGGGGGACATGGACGAATTAATTTGTAGTGTCTTAACTGTGGATTACTGTAGGAGCAGTGAGTGTTTTGCGCAGTACTGGGGTGATTAGACGCAGTGAGCAGTGGGCACTGGTTGATTCGGGATTTGAGGAGGGTTGGATAAATTTTACATGTCACTCCCTCCCAACCCCCAACCGTGGGGGTGCTAGGGGTGTCTTACACGCGCAAAATTTGGTTGAGATAGTAAGTCATATGTATACCAAGTTTGGTCGAGAGCTATTCTGGAACATACACACATACAACAATAATCTCGGAACTTTATTTTCCCTCTTTCTCATGCCCCATGCTGAAGGTGGATAAACTTGGAATTAAATGACATCTGGAGTGATACTATTCATCTCAGCGACTCCGAAAAGTATGGATTCGACATTAATATTGGTTGTCTTCAATGATTTTAACATGTCACTCCCTCCGAATCCCCAACCGTAGGTGCGCCAGGGGTGTGTTACACGCACAGAATTTCTCTCTAGGCAGTCATACATGTACCAAGTTTGGTTGAAATAGCAGGTTTGCCTACAGTAGCCTGTTAGTTTTAATCGGTCATCTTCGCCGGTATCTTTATGCAAAGATACTGTGTGCAAGTACTGAGTGAATTGGCCATGCGGTTATAGAGGGAGAAGTGAGTTATGAGGTGAAGACTTGTTATCTATGGTAACGGGAATAACGATCCTTTAATGTTTTCTTGTAGAAAGGACAGGCAGGGAAAGAAGTGCCGTATTTGCCTTGGCAGTTTGCACACTTTGCCTGTTCCCGTGGTAGCTTACACTCAGTGTAGTGGTAACGACCACCACATCTGTTGCAGCGAGTGACGTTAGTGCATTCAGCAGCGGAGTGGTACGGATACAGGCAGTTGTAACACATGGTGACGAGGGTGGAGTGACTTTGAGTATGATGTAGTTTCGCCAGGTGGTATGGGTACGATTCTGGTACTATGGGTGGTTCCTGGGGTTTTAGTGAAGTTATGGACTGTGTTTTGGGGGTTTCAGGAATCAGATCGGTTGTTTTGTGTGGTTTGTACAACAGTAGGATGGGTATTCTGCTCATCAACAGGAACAGTTGCAGTTCTAGAATTTTTCATGCAACCTTCTCTCACAAAGTTCAACATGGGCCGTACCTTCCAAAATTTATGTTAACGTCTGGCATCCTCAGACACAGAATCATCACCAATAAAATTGAGGTTATGTCTTAGAAACAAGAACCTGTTTTGGGACATTTTATCAGACATTGTGGAAGCCCTCGTGTGATTCGACCAATATTCGTATTTGTGGATTTCGCAGAAACATTGTTATATCAAATCCATAAAATAAAAATATTTCCTGTGTAGCTGAATTCATTCCGTCTTCATATGATTGGGGTTTTATTTTAACAATTTGCTTTATTTCTCACCGACAGTGATAAGTCTTATGGCAACAATGGTATAGGAAAGGCTTAGGAATGGGAAGGAATTTTTATTTTTACTTTGTTAGGCACACCTTGCATTTTACAGCCGGACAATGGCAGAGAATTTGTTAATACAAGTATTGACAATCTGGTTTTACATGGCCTAACTTCAAAATGGTGCACGACAAACCGCGATGTAGTCAGAGTCAAGATAGCGTGGAAAGAGCCAACAGGACATAGAGAATATGATAACCACCCGGATGCAAAACAACAAAATATCAAATATCAAATGGAATGAAGGCTTAAAGTTTATTCAACTTATGAAAAACAGTACATTGCATAGTGGGATGAAAAGATCCCCGTATGAGGCAACATCGAAACACGGCTTATCTAATTATTTTTATATATATACATACAATTTGTTTTACGTCGCACCGACACAGATTGGTCTTATGGCGACGATGGGAGAGGAAAGGCCTAGGAGTGGAAAGGAAGAGGCCGTGGCCTAAATTAAGGTACAGCCCCCGCATTTGCCTGGTGTGAAAATGGGAAACCACGGTGGAGAAAACTAGGAAAGGCCAGAATAGGTTTCCAAAGTTTTACGGGAAATGTAAAAAATAAGGGATCAGCAGTCACAACATTTATTATAATATTCGAAAAAACAACAATTAATAGGTTGAATGATTTTGAACATTAACAATAACTAAGCTTTAAGATCAAACAGATACACACGTCCTTGAGCCAAAACGGCCACCGGTAATAAATATAAATAAGACTGTTGTCTGATGAAAGCTGACAAAAATTCAGAATCTGAAATAGTTTAAGTTTGTGGGCCGGCCCCGTGGTGTAGGGGTAGCATGCCTGCCTCTCACCCGGAGGCCCCGGGTTCGATTCCCGACCAGGTCAGGGATTTTTACCTGGACCTGAGGGCTGGTTCGAGGTCTACTCAGCCGAAGTGATTACAATTGAGGAGCTGTCTGAAAGTGAGATAGCGGCACCGGTCTAGGAAGCCAAGAATAACGGCCGAGAGGATTCGTCGTGCTGACCACAAAACACCTCTTGATCTACAGGCCTTCGGGCTGAGCAGCGGTCGCTTGGTAGGCCAAGGCCCTTCAAGGGCTGTAGTTCCATGAGGTTTGGTTTGGTTTGGTTTGGTTTGGTTTGGTTTGGTTTTACGTTTGTAGGCTGGTCCAAGCCAGACCGATATCAAACTTGAATAGTCATGACTAGATATTAAAGCTATCAAAAATTACGAGAAAGAGGTCTCCATGATCAATAGATTAACAAGGATTCTAAATTTGATTACAAAGGTTGAAACAAGACTTTACAGGACTATGTTCTCCACTAGGGAGGTAATAATTAAAAGAAATGCTTGCCAAATATGATACAAGCAAGTAAATACTCCAGCACTGCAATGCTATTGAAAAAAAAAGGCAAACCAGCTGCATAAAATAGTCGCCTTCCAGAACTAGAGATCGCTGGCCAAAACGTAGTATAAAATATTCATAAATTTGGTGCACAGCTTTAATAATTAATACAATTCCGTAGAAAAATAGAAAAGCCGGCCAAGCCAGCTGCAGGAGTGTCGCAATAGCGCTCGACTTGAGATGCCGCAGTTTTAACAAGCAAACAAGGCCCGGGACAACGACCTCGAGCAAGGTGAAGCGAGATACATGTCCTGTTAATGCCGCCTTCAGTGCGTGCGACGAAGTTTCGGCCTGGACGAAAAGACAGCAATTACGGTGAAATCCTTGTTGAAAGTGAGGACTGCATCCTGTAGAACTTGATTGAGGCAGTCCTTAAATAGCGCTGTGGAAGGTTCCAGATACGACGTAAAATAGTGTTGTAAGACTAACGGAAATAATTACACAACAGTACATAAAAATCTCAAGAAAAATGGTGAGAGAAAAGACGTCTAGGAAGAATATTAATCTTTTCCAATTCATTAATAATATAACAAACGTAAAAGGCAAATAACAGAAATGACCAATGAAAAAAATAGAAAGGCGCGGAAGAATACATTCTCGATACCAATTATAAATGAAGTTGCCAGTGACGCAAACAGTCATGTCAAGGTGATGCAACCAATCAACAAGCAAGCAAAAAAGTGACGTACGTCAGCGGAGAAGAGAAAGAAAATAGGCAAATAGTATTAATCCAACCTGTGACATGATTGCACGTTGAAGGGTACTTATATTAAATCAACGAAAGATTACCAAACCGAAACAATTAAGGTAAGAACAACATGTAACATAAATTCAGACAAGTAGGAGAGGTACTGAAAATAGTGAAAATTGCCAACAAATCGTACGTTCATGGACGCATGAACCACCCGGAAAACCTTTTTCAGGGCTGTCGACAGTGGGGCTCGAACCCACTATCTCCTGGATGCAAGCTCACAGCTGCGCGCCCCTAACCGCACGGCCAGCTCACCCGGTTATCTAGTTCTAAACCATCAACTGAGATACTGGCAAATTTAGAAATGGAAGATGATCTTCAATGCGCAACTGATCTAATTCAGCAACAACAAGAAAACGAAATTCAAAGTAACGAGAATGGAAATCCTGATGAAAATGAAACAATCCAAAATTTATCAAGTGGTGAAAAGTTCGTAGATTGATAGTGCGCCGTCCCCGCTCCCTGAGAGAACGCATAAGATCCAGGCTAGCTTAATTACGATCCTTTTGACTAACATAATCTACCATTTGGGCTATGAGTTCCGAATATGAGAAAGACATGCCATACGGAGCCAAAGAAATCTTAAATTACACATAGATACAACTCTCATACGTTACTTATTGAATTTCTTACGCTACCAAGATGTTGCAGCATTCATCCACTTAAATCTAAGTCTCTACGCTACGATACACATTGAAAGAATGATTTAAGTTTTACATATCTTATTTATTACATACTTGTTTCAATCCAAAGGTCGAACATTATGCTATCCTCCCTAAAGAATTTATAATAGAGGAATCTGCATGATCATCTGATTATCCCATCCATCTCTGGCTAGTATGGCCTTAATTTGCTAAATCTGTCTACTTCTTCTACCCGAATGCATAATCAATCATTTTACTTCCTCTCTTAGCCTCTCTCCATACTAATATTTCAATTAACACATCCTCATTTCTGGCGTAAGGAGAAATCGAATAAATGTCAGTATCGGGCAAAAATACATACAAGCGACGTTCACCTTGAATCTGCCGGTAATTGACACGTCCGGCACCCACTATGCATTATATAAGAAATGTTATTTGAGTTAGTCATTTTTAAAAATGAATCTATTGAAATCCTTTGCACTAAGTGCTTAAATCTTGACTGATCCCCAAATCAAGGACAGAATGGAATATACGGCAAATTATTGAAGTCCGTATAACCAATTATTTAACTGAACATTACTATAATTCAGCTCGTAATTAACAAACTAAAAATTATAAGTCCAAAGATGTCGAACTCACCATCTTAGGTTTTTAAAGAAATGATTAAGTCGAAATAAAGTTAAAAATTAATAGACTGAAACAACTAAATTAAAATATGTTTGGGTAATTAAAACATGTTTGGGTAATTAAAACTTGTGTGGGTGCACCCTAGCAAAGAAAAATATTTACAATATGATACCTTACAAGCTAAAGTGTAGATTGAGGGCGGTTTCAAGATATTCAAGACGCATTTTAAGCCTAAAATCATATCTCATGAATTGGAATTCTCCTCTGTTGCCTATGAAGTCTTTGAGTTAATTGCTGGCTCTCACTCGGAGCTCATATTAATCCGCTGACCTATAATTATTCCTATCTTTCACACAACATAACAATAGCTAGCTATAAATGTCAACCTGGGAGGATAGTTCCCTAACATTTCTACAAACAACTGATTTACAATTCTGAATATTCATGCTTCTTCCTTTACTGCGTGAATGTTGATAAGTCTTCTTCTAAATTAACGTAATTTTAATAAATGGTTCAACAAGTACCAGTAAGTTCCATATACTATTCTAAAATCTGAATCTTCTCATCATCATTTTTAATTGAACACACGTGCGACTTTATATACTCTAACGACTACTCTACTAGTTTCTTCTGAAGTATACTAGCTAATGTGGTCTGCATTGTGCGAAGACTCGACCATAAGATACAACTTATACATCTACAGTCAGTCATCAGTGATAGGGTTGCTACACGTCCTTTCGTTTGAGAATAGATTATAATTAGAAAACATCTGTGACATAGTGCATGTGTTTAGCTCATCCTCCTAACTGAGACTTCATTGGTACTACCAAGTATGCACGCTAACCAACAGGTGTTACTTCAATCATACTTGAACTTTCTCTTGCTTGCTCGTAAGAGAAATAGTACATATAAATGCTACATATTCATTTCCACTTAGTAAAAACTCAACTTAAAACCATTAAGTCCACTACTACATCACCGTGCTCATACTCGCGAAGAATCAATAACTACCACCATTCTAAATTATCAATCTCATATCAACTTCTCTTAAAATAATCATTATTATACTTCCAAACAAATATCCCGTCTCCTTTACTAAGTACGTATCCACTCCATTTAATTGTGGCATTTATTATTTTAATCACGGTTCATGGACATATTTCACGACATTATGACCTTAACTCCGTCATAACCTTAAATTATTGTAAACATAACTGTCTATTTAGCAAGCATATCCTACTGCTGGTTCCTAACTTGACATTCTTTGGTCATAACCAACGTACACGCGTACCGAAGTCTTACTTTGACATAGTATACAATTCACTGTCACCTTAACGAACTCAGTATTTCACACTACATGGATCACATCTCGAACGTAGGCTTTCATCACTGATTGACTACCTATCTATGGATTTGTCATTCATATACGAAGATTACCTAACCACCTTTGATCTAATTCAATACACCACTTTCGTCGCTTCATTATTTCGCACGGAATAACTTAACAAATTGTATTATACTCACATATGAATATAAAACATTACTACACTAATTTAAAAACAAGACTTATCTGAATTCAGCAGCTCCAGTCGTCGGCATATGTCCAGCTGACAGGACATAGGGATACGCATCCTTTTACTTCCCTAGGTGAATGGGAAATACTGGCATAATTCTCCTCTGGGCTCAGTCATCTCTCGGCAGTCAACGTCATCCGACGGCACCCATTTGGGCAGTCTGGCCTATCATCTTCTTAGAACATCTTGCTCACCTCTGGACTAGTTGAAATAGAATAGCAAACAGGATCAATTAGCATTGCCATCATGAACAGCTGTGATAATCTGCTTAACGCAAAAGATTGCTTTCCTTGAAAGAGTTGATCTACTTGACAAATAATAATCTTGGAGTAGTGTAATTCTATGACTCGAAATGAACAGATTTTCCTCCTTTGTCTTTCCAGGAGTTATTATAGGATTCCCACTTCTGTAGTTCTTTAACTTGGGTGATATCGAGTAATACGTCAGCAGAGCCTGCCGTGACGTAAGCTTGTCGTAGTTTATGCTTGAGTTTCCACGTATTTTAAAGTTCGCGGAACGAAATTAAAAATCTTCTGCTTGATCTGCGACGCAGCTTCCAATACATCTGCTCCTTGTTTCTGCTGAAATGATCTCTTGTCGATACCTTCTTTAATTCTGACGAAGTTGCTTTCCGTCTTCTACTCTGATTTAGAAGTAGCAATTCAATCTCGTTTTCTTATTTTTTTCAATAATTGTTAGTAACAATCTTCACATTCGTTCTTTTTCACTGCCTTCTGGATCTAAATTCTTTTCTCTAGCGCCTGAGGTGAATACTGTTGCTTTCGCTCGCGGTATCGTCAGACATTTTGACGTTAATTATTCTCGGTGACCTGGACTTCATCTTTGTCCTTCTTACGGACGAAACTTCTTATAACAGTGAAATGGCACAATAGTGATTATGTCTTCAATGACCTGGGCAAGTCTACTCAGGACATCAGGAAACAGAGAAAAGAAGCTTTCTATTGTCTATAACCACATGCTAAACGCATGAAAAAACCTCAGATCACATTCATCCGCCAGTAGAGAAAGAAACATGAGTTCGAATTCCTGTGCCCGATGTTGACCGCTGTAGAGGAGATGCTCGATCTATCCTTGGCATGGTACTGGAGGTTGTCGATGATGGATTTGATCGAATTAGAACGAGAAATGGAAAACTAATGCCCGGTTTCTGGAATGGTGAGATATCTTTCCGATAGCTATTGCTTTGTTACAGCTGTCGACTCGGTAAGTCTTCGCTGCGTTGCACAGCGGAATAGCAGCTAACATATCGAACTGTCAACTATTGGCTCGTTGATCAAGTTTCATAAATGCACACTAGATGTCACCCCTCGTACTGCTTTTTTTTTGTACATTAGATGTGAGTAGCCCATTTGCAAAAATTCTATTCTATTTCGAGTTTTGGGTTCCCCAGCCTTCATTACTCCAAGACCTACATATTTCACTAAAATTTGAGTTGCATAATGCGTTATTTGCCTTCTAAAACTGGAAGAGAAAACTTCAGTTATTTGCAAAGCGCGCAATGTGCATCGGCCATACATTTGCAAAGCCACTTATACGGAGATGCAAAAGCCGCTATATTTATCGCAGCTGTTATGGCCTCCATCTTGTTAGAGATTATGCAGATGCAAACCATCTAAATTATCCTAATCAATGCATTGATTTCTTTTCTCTAGGAATAAATGTTTATGCTACATTAAGGCAAGAAGACAGCGAGCAGAGAATAGGATTCTTTACTCTATGAAGGTAGCAGCTTCTGAGGCACTCATTTGTTTGCTTTGAGCCCGCCAACGGAAGGCAATGTGGTCGTTCTGGTCTTATCTTGATAGTGTAGTTTATCTAGTTTTATTTGCTTGTGATAAGTGTAATGACTGCAATGATGGAAGCAAATGAACGTACAGCTATGTTAAGACAAGAAAACCATACTGCAAATCATTCTAGTGACATTGAAATAGTGATTGAAACTGGGCCTACAATATCCAGGAAAAGGAGAAGATGAAACGTGGAAAGGGAATGTCGCTAAAAGAGCAATGTATGCTTTATTTTCAGAACATTTTAATGGAGGCACTTAGTGTGCTTCATTGTTACGTGCTAGAAGAATGTGTGTTGAATCATGTATAATAATAATAATAATAATAATAATAATAATAATAATAATAATAATATTTGCTTTACGTCCCACTAACTACTTTTACAGTCTTCGGAGACGCCGAGGTGCCGGAATTTAGTCCCACAGGAGTTCTTTTACATGCCAGTAAATCTACCGACACGAGGCTGTCGTATTTGAGCACCTTCAAATACCACAGGACTGAGCCAGGATCGAACCTGCCAAGTTGGGGTTAGAAGGCCAGCGCCTTAACCGTCTGAGCCACTCAGCCCGGCAATCATGTATAATAGGGACAGTTTGTGTTGTTAATTAAAGTAGAATGGTGAATATATTTATTTATAACACGAAGAGATGACAGGAATAATTTGATATGCATGGAAATCGTAAACGTTGAATTCAACAAAACTAGATTGTGATCCTAACGTATTCACTGGAGCCAAATAATACTTTTAGAAGTGAAATATCCCGGCATGTCTACTGTAGAGTATTGAATAATATTTTTTTTGTAGTTTGGTGATACAGTGTGACTGGGGTGATTAGAGGTTAACATCATCAAAGGGCATGGGAAGGAAACATGGAATTTATTTACATACACTATGGCGTTTGCTGGAATGGTTATAGAGTCAGCATGGTAATTCAGGTGCATAATTAGGTTATACTAGGCGAAGAAAGAATTTCAAGATAGGTTCAAGGTAAGCGAAGTCAGTGGAAATATATGAATTGTGTGAATGTTGTGTGATATTTCTCTTATATTTTTTTTGTATTTGTGAATATTCTTCAGGGGTGTACAAATGTCCGAAAATGTGTGCCGTAAATTTTGATCTTTGGTGATATTTGTTCCTTTGGCGTTTATACGGCAACGCATTTGTAAAGGTTGTTTATTTCCTTGACAACGAGCAATAAAAATGAGATTAGGTTTTAATTTGCTCGCAGATTAACTTGAACGAGCGTAATTTATGTTGTCCTTTCTTTTTAGATTGATCATGAATACTGATGAGTCTGTCACGTACAAATAATGAAAATGATGTTGGAAATGCATGAAACAGTATCTTACAATTTCATATTTAAACTTATTTTATTTTAAATCAAGGGTTATGAGAGATTAATTGTAAATTATTAGGAGAGTTTTCGTACTTAATTTTCAGTTTAGATTCATGTGTGCCTTCGACTCGAATTATTAAGCGATATATTAAAACAAGAATTCCTTCCATGACTTAAGGCAAAAATGGAGACATTTTTAAAACAGATTTAAGCTAATATACGATAGTTTCAGGTTTATATAAGGTGGATTTTTCATTAATTAGATTAATTGTTGTTCGTCTTCATTCATTGTGCTCAACGAAATAATTTTTTGAATCATGTTTTTCTTCAATTTTTAACCTCTTGAGAAATTTCTTGAAAAATATGGATACATTTCGTTGTAAAAAATCAAGCTACTTTCATTTTTGCGTTTATGTCAATAGTTAGTACGTAGTTAGAACCCGTAAATTGCTTGAATCTTTAATTAGTCGAATGACGCAGTATTTCACCACAAACCGAACCTTAACTTCCCTACATGAGATGCGACTCGTGCACATCGAGGTGAATGTTTACAACATATGTACAAAATTTCAATAACACATAAACGCAAAAGTGGCGGCGAGTACTGTTTAAGAGGAAGCACAACCATCCTACGAGGTATCTTGATACTGGAAACTGTCCAACACTTCGAAGAATGATGATGATGGTACTAGAAAAATTGGGTCATGAGTGACGTGAAAATTAAATGATTCCTAGGCTCCAGAAATCTAATTCCATCAGAGCCGAACAATAACAAGAGTTGGCCAAGAGAGTTCGGAGAGAAAAGATGAAAGTCTGGCACAAGTAAGTGAAAGCAATGCCAGTATCAGTTAGGAGCCCCGCGGTCACCAGCCTATGTTCTCAACGTGAGAATTGCTGAAGTCTCAGGCCTGTTACGTCTTACGACAGGCGACGGATACGGTGGATTCATTCTACAGACCCACTGGCAGGGGTAATAATGCAAATTCCCTAAATCTGCTCACCACAGTGATATTACCCTCTTGACGATATCATTACTTAGTCCTCGTATCGGTTGCTAGATGCCTGCCCTTCATTTACGATGATTTGGAGTATAGTAAGAGTCGAAAATCCCCAAAGTGGGCCCAAAGAGTTTCATGAACTTCAGCGTACTCATGGTCTTCATTTGTAGAGAAGCTCTTGGTGATGTGAAAATCAGGTTCATCTTGGAAAAGGAACCACCGTAATTCCAACCCACTATTGATTCTGACCGAATTTTTCAATCTTCAAGGTTCAGCGTCAACAAGATAAATAGGCAGCGCTAGGTTGGATGGGGCAAAGATGACCCTTGATTATTCCCTCAGTTCTGAGGATCGTGATCTCCCAGGAGGCTATTGGTCAATTGTCTCACTCTCTTGTGGTCCTCGGCCAGACGAGCTGCACCAAATATGTTCATGTCAGTTGTACTCTTGACAATGTTCTACTATTGAATGGGAGCTCGTCCACTATCACTTTTGAGGGGACATTTCCAAGAATGATCATGTATGTAATTCGTGTTTATAGACAAGTAAACTCCAAACATTTACTGGAACGTGTTCCGGCCGGCTGAAAAAAGTGCTCCGGCTAAAATAACTAGTTTCGCAGAAACAATTATTACAAAATGTTTTATTTTATATGATTTCTAATGTATATTACAATATTTACGAAACACTTTACTTGTAAGTTTCAGTTTTAAAATGTTTGTAACTGTAACAAATGGTTTCACCCCTGTACTTAACCCTTAACTACTGACGTGAGATCCCTGGGACCCTTCAGCCCCGAATTTTCTGACCTTCACTTGCATCAGTGGTCTCAGAAATCTCTTCCTCTGTCTAGCTTTCTAACTTCCAGTCTTCTCTGTGCTCCCATCACGATCAAAGCTGCCAGTGTCTTCTGGACGTGACTCTTGTAACAGCTCGGTCCCTGGGACATTACGTACCTATAGAGCATCCAGCGTTAAGAAAAGACTACAGGCCTTATGGGCTTTTACTTCAGTTGGTGTTACCCACTTTAGTTCTACATGTATATAAACATTATAATGAATTCCTATCAAAATGTATACTTTTTCTTATGAAACAAGGATTGGTTGTGCCATACAATACTAAATAAGACGTAAAATCATTTTGATATCTTTGAGTTTATCCTTTTAAATATCGTATATGCGGTTCAGTACACGGAACAGCCGGCCATGCTTGTCGCATTGCGCGCCACATTTCAGCGTGTAGTGCGGTAGTGTGTACAGTAGACAACACGTGTAATAACTCAGCTTAACCACTGCGAATCATCATTGGTGAGGTCAGTGCGGCATGTTTCCCTTTTTGTGTGTGTCACTCATTACAATGATTGGGAGATATTCGGCAGAGTGAAGTGATCGTCTTCCTGGGGCGCATAGTGTTTTGTTATAAATACAGTATAATTTATTGTGTTTCATTTTTCGTGTATTGCATTGCTTTTGGTTGTGTGTATCGTGTATAGTTTTTGTCTGTTTAGTATTTTTATATAATCAGTCAGCGACTAATGCATTTAAATTATAGCTGAACATGTGAAAAGGATAAATAGTGAAGTTGTCAGGAGAAAGGAACGGCAAATGGTGCTTAATTCATTTTCATATTTGAAAACAAAGCATCCAGGACGAAGTGTAAACGGGGTAGTAGATAAAGCCGCAAAGTTTTTAGGAATTTCGAAGACTTCCGTCTTCAAAATAAGGAAGGAAGCCAGCGAAGGGCACTCCAGAGTCCCAGCAAGAAGCGGGAAAGGAAACAGTTAATTCGCAGTAATTCCAGACTCATTAAATACCATGATTTTGTCAGAAGTGGAATACGGCGCACTGTTCATGAATTCTATTTTAGGGATGAACCGCCAACTCTGAACACAATCCTCACTTCCGAAAAACAGCAACTCCGAACTACCTGATTTTAAGAAATCATACGAATAGGTCATTCAGCATTCCGTATTTTATGTTGCGGAAGAATATTTAAGTTATCGTATTTTGTGATAAACATGAAGCCCTTGCATCTGTTGTCACGAGTAAATTTATCTGGAATGAGCTGAAGGATACATCACCGAGACAGAGATATCTCGCCGTCAGCTTCCTGTGTTGTAACCACACAGTATATGCCTTAATAATGAAATGTTTCTGGGGGCTAATAGACTCAGCACTGCGCTCCCTTAAAGCAACAACAGCATCCGGGAGATAGTAGGTTCGAATCCCACTATCGGCAGCCCTGAAAATGGTTTTCCGTGGTTTCCCATTTTCACACCAGGCAAATGCTGGGGCTGTACCTTAATTAAGGCCACGGCCGCTTCCTTCCACCTCCTAGGCCTTTCCTATCCCATCGTCGCCATAAGACCTATCTGTGTCGGTGCGACGTAAAGCCCCTAGCAAAAAAAAAAAAAAAGCAACAACGATCATGATACTTTCTCAGATATAAGAAACAAGACAATCATTTCGGTTTCTGGATATGCATATTATTATTATTATTATTATTATTATTATTATTATTATTATTATTATTATTATTATTATTTAGTTCGCATCCCTGCATGTTCAAACTCTTCCTCTATTTCGAATGATACAGTCAGTGGGCTATTATCCTTAGAAACGTTATGGCAAAACGAAATTTCATTAATGACTGGAGATAATCTGGCATTGATATTATTATTAGTCTTGCAACAGCTGTACCAAGCGTTGTATAATTTTATGTCATGACTGTATTTCGCAAGCAGTGTCCGAGCCGCGCTGAGTGAGCGAATATGGCAACAGTGGAAGGCAGCAGGCCCATAAGGCCTGTAGTCTTTTCTTAACTCTGGATGCTCTATAGTTATATAACTCAGTGCGATTCTTTATATTTCTCATTTGTGAAATGACCGCTTATATAGTGTAATAGTTAGCACTAGTACCCGTCATCCTCAGAAGCGCAGATTCAATTCCCAGTACTGCCATTAGATTTAAAAATGACAGGTGGGCTGACATATGGTCAAAATGGTACATGCAGCTCACCTCTATTGGGAGTGTGCCAGAAAGGAGTTGCACCACCTCGGGACGACGACATGAGTTTATTTCAACAGTGGAACCTCGTATTGCGAGCATAATTCGTTCCGGCTACATGCTTGTAATCCAAACCGCTCGTATATAAAAGCATGTTTTCCCATAAGAAACAATTGAATCGCGGGTGATTCGTCCACAACACAAAACTATTTATTTGCATACCATTTCTAAAACAAAATGTAACGAAAAATAAATTAAAGTGCACTTTTCTTTGCAATAAAATCATTGTTGATGTGAGGGAGACGAGAGATGACATGAGAAGTGTTACTGTGTAGCACGAATTTCACTAACGGAATCACTGCTATTTGTTGGCTCACTGGAATTGTTTTCTTTTCGTGAAACTTTGAGGAATCTGTCCAATGACTGTTACTTTTTCCTCTTTAGAGGATTTCACGAAAATGTGGCATTGCATTGTCATTGAACTGATTCATCGCTCGCACTGCTACAGCCTTATTTGGGTGGTGATTTTCTAAAAAGTTTTGCACCGTTTCCCACATTTTGCACTTCTTCCGAATCTCAGTTGAAGTGAGAGTTTCCATTGACTTTTCCTCCTTCCCCGGACGAGATTTCGACAACCTCCTCCTATTGTTCGCGATGCAGGTCCATCTGTTCGTTGGTGGTTAATTCCTGGCTATGTTCTTCTACCATCTCTTGAATGTCGACGTCATTCACCTCCAGCCCCATAGTCTTCCCTAAAGACACAATTTCATCGACAATCTTCGGCTCATTGTCACCAACAATCCCCTCAAAGTCACGTCCAAGAACACCGTCAGACCACAGCTTTCCCTAAGCGGAAGTGAGAGTTCTCTTGGTGACTCCATCCCGGGCTTTATCGATGATCTTCAGGCAGTTCACAATGGGGATATGATTTCTCCCAAATTCTCGGAGGGCAAGGTTTGTTTCTTCGGTCACTTCGAAACATCACTCAAATAGTGCTTTGGTGTATAACTTCTTGAAGTTCGAAAAGACTTGCTGATCTATAGGCTGGAGTAATGCAATAATATTGCGAGGAAAGAAATTAACCTTAACGAACTTGAGTTCCTCCAGTTAGTCGTTCTCAAGGCCTGCAGGATGAGCAGGAGTATTGTATAACTAGCAAGACTTTGAGCGGCATCGTTCATCCATTCAGCAAACGAAAAGGGGAGGGGAAAACGTACGCACACGTGACGCTCGTATTGCGGAACCTCACTCGCTTATCAAGTTACAATTTCTTTGAAATGTTTGCTCGTCTTGCAAAACACTCGTAGACCAAGTTACTCGTATTCCGAGGTTTCACTTACTTTTATTTGTGAAGTGTAGATATTCGCATTTAATTGGTATATGGAAAATAATCCTGTACCGTCAAAAATGAGACTGAGGAACCCATGTTTGTCAACAAAGAGACTCTTACCTTATAGAGTCCCAGAAGAGGTACTTGACTTTATAAGACGGATGAAAGTGTCGCACATTTTTTCTGTTGTGCGTGATAATTATTCTAAGCACATTTTAATATCCTCCGTTGTGTGAACACTACGTTTAGGATGCAGTTGTGCAAATGTGTGTTACATTCTGAGAATACTCAGATATTTTCCAAGGCACTTGTTTTATGCCATGGAAACTGCAACCTTACAAGTAATATTACTTTTTGTGCTTTAATATTGCTATTAACTGTTTATGTTTTATATATTTTAATTCAGTAATGTGTGTTTTATTAGAATACATAGGTAATACAGCCAAATAATACTCTGGCATTTTCTAATCCATATTTCTTGCAGTGGTCCGCAGAACCTCACGTCAGTAACTACGTACAAATTTTTAACATCCGTAGTTAAGGGTTAAATATTTCGAACGCCATTCCAAATATAATTCAACATTTTATTAACTTTTACTTATTGATTTTTGGATAGATCCAGATTGTTTGAAATAGATATATTTCTTCTTCTTTTTTTTTTTTTTGCTAGGGGCTTTACGTCGCACCGACACAGATAGGTCTTATGGCGACGATATTTCTTCTTTTGGTGCACATTAATCATTTCAACATTTCATTTAATGTTAATATAATCGATTGACACCCTGTAACATTTTAACACACGTCGTAAGATACAGTAGAGTGAGCACATTGTTAAATAGTAATTTGCAACACATCGGTACTCTTGCAATTCAATAAGTACGTTCGTCCACAAATCGAAACAAATACTCAGTGACAATGCTAACTGGGTTCATTTGAGTATCACCATTACCTCTAAATTCTAAGAATTTTGTTTCCTTTCAGGCTGTCCGTTATTTAGGTGATTTAAGTTAATGCTATTAACGCTAGGGAATGGAATTTGGTGTCCGCATTAGAATGTCTGTTTTTAGAAGTAATTGTACCATTTGAAAATAGGTATTTCATCCGAGAAACTAAGAAGTGTCCATTATTTAGAAACGTCAGAAATGGTTGATAGGATAACTACTGATGTATATGCATAGTATTTAAGAAAAAGGCGCCTAAACGTGTGGCAAATTTCGTTTAAATATCTCCTGCCCTTTCCGAGTTTCGATAGAACAAATCCGCAGATAAACATCGCTCCAAATTACAGTTCTATTGTGTTCCGTGTCTATTGCTATTTTTGATAGATGTAGTATATTTGCGTCTGTCTCCTGGCACAGGCTGTAATAAATTACAGTTTTCACTGAAGTTTCAGTCATTTACAGATGTTACCGTATGAGAGCTCTTGAGATACGAAAGGTGCTGAGTGATTACAATCTGGTACTAAGGAGATTTGGACTTATTGTTTACAATATACCAAAGTGATGTCAACATATTAACCATAAATAAATGTTCTATATTTCTTGCCAGGTGAGTAGAGGTAATGATTATTATTTTAAGGGGTAGTACAACTAAGTAAGCATATTTTTAATACTCATCAGAGGAAGAAATGAATGACATCCGACACCTAGGTAATGGAAAGGGAAGTGCCACGAAAGAGTGAGAATGGAAGACACATCAGGCTTCACAAAACCTAATACTGTAGGTGTTTGAATAGAGTTAATTGCAAACCTTAATTTAAACCGCGGAAGAATCTTATTATATTATATTGTATAGTTTTATACTTCTTTCCCCTTACCTTCCGTCATATTGGACATTTATTTTGCGACAAGAAGATACGTCAACGGACATTATTTTTTTAATTTATTCCTTTCTTTCTTTTTTGATTTTAGTTCTACTTAAACTGCGGACAATGAAATTCTTATGCCACTTGTTGTGTTTCTTCCCTCTTTATCTTTTGTCATATGGAACAGTTATTTTGTGTAAGGAGATACGTCAATGGGCATGCAAATAAATAAATAAATAAATAAATAAATAAATAAATAAATAAATAAATAAATAAATAAATAAATAAATAAATAAATAAATATACAAGGAAATAAACGCTAAGCAGAAAGAAATTCAGTGCGAGGCAAAATTTTCTGCAGTGAACTGAGAGGTGCGCAGATGCGCGTAATTTGACAAAAACAGAGGCAAGGGAACATTGACCTTGTACCTGGTGCAGGAACTATCTTTGAAGAAAATAGAAATCAGTATTTTAAAGATTGAAATGAGAGTGCTTCCGTGAAGATGTTGCATTTTTGGAAAATATAAAATTTAAATTTCGTGAACGATTCCAATTTCGGTATGTCCTTATTTTGATACAGTGATTCTTGGAACGTGTCTGTGTATGACTTTCCAAGAATTGGAACAGCTATCACTGAGCCAGAACTGAATGTAATTTCTGGTGTAATGTTGAACAGTCCCCCTACATCAATGCGAAAATTAGCACAGGGGACAAAAGTTTCTGTATGTTCAGCATACAGAGCTGTAGCATCCTTATAAAATTACAGTTGTTCATTCCCAATAATATACATAGGGTGGTCGGAAACAACGTGAGCGTTAGATGGTTAGTCATACTGATGAATAATTTGAAAAATAATTCACCTAATTTCATCTACTTAGACTCCAAGATCACTGCTGACGGGGACTGCAAAGGCAAAGTCACCTCCGTACAGGCTATGAAGGCCCTTGGAGGAGTGAAAGGTACAGGCTTGCACCATTGTTAACCTCGGCACGTGATGGGGTAGAGTGGTTAGCTCTACGCCCGGCCGCCTTTGCCCCCAGGAATTAACCTGGTACTCACTTTTGGCGTAGGCTGAGTGAACTTCGGGGCCATGTGCATCTCCGGAAGTGGAAATCTCCTTTCTTAAATTTTACGACTTCCTGAAGGGGATTCGAACCGACGTCCTTTCGGGCGGACGGGGACTGCAATCATGATTTTTTAAAACTGCTTGATATTTAGGAAAGAGGCAATGAGCAAACTCTATAGTGATTTCAAGGGCAGAGACAACTTTAAGTACAGTGATCCGTGTATAGTAGGAGCTACGGTTTTTCAAGTAACGATGTACCGAAGAGAGACCTATACAATAAGAAAGGCTGAACGTCGAAGAATAGACACATTCGATCTGTGGGGTTGGAGACAACTCTCTAACATTCTTTGTACTGTAAAGATTTAGGCAGTCAGGTCCCTTCACGGTTGAACTCAATTGGGCTTTGCGAGGCGGTGTTGCTAAATTTGTACGAAGCTTAAGACTGGCTGAAGGGCCAGGCCAAGAAATCAGCATCAAACACACCTTGGATTTCATCCAGCGTCACTGTACCATAACTGGTATGGCGTGATTCTATCAGATCGGAAGTCTGTGTTCAAATCCCTCCCCAACGGATGTTCCTTCATCGATTGGTGCTCTCAAGTGCGGCTTAACCTACGTGCAGACTTAAGAAGACTACCTCTCAAAGCCTATTTGAATTCGTGATGAGATTTGCTAACTCCAGTAGCTGATAAAGTGACAACGGCACGAGACATAGATTTTAAAAAATGATATATGACCAACACTCAAACGCTGATTTTTCTGGTTCACGTTGTTTTCGTCGTTGCACCTGCACCTGCTCCTGGATGATGATTCTTGGTTTTGCCAAGAACACACTTTTTGAGAAGTTCAGGATCGTGCTAGTCTCATCGGACAATTCTTCCCTCTACGCAAAAGTGGAACTTACATCTACAACTTTCTAGAAGCATATACGTAGTTATATATGTCAATCGTGCAACACAGGAGCAACTGCCAACCAAAGACTATCTCATCAAGAGTTTTTTACGTGACTTCACAAGATTTTACTTGTCATTGTGAACACTTCTGTTACTTTTATCATTATTCGCAAACACGGTTTTTTCACTTTTATCTGTCATTCCACCACCATCCCATCCTTTTAGATCCTCTCTCATTTCTCCATACTATTTTTATCACTATGTCTTTTACTGTTGTAATTTGGCTAGGCTGATGATGGTCCACAGTGGACCGAAACTAGTACCTTTTAACGTCATTGTAATGTTTTTGTAAAAACATCAAATGATTTTTTAGTATTGAGAAGGTGGAATATCAAAATTTTATATTTACTTTAAGCATAGTCTCAACTCAATACGGAACCTAACTATTGAAGTTTATTACTTTTAATAAGTTCAGGATCGTCCAGAAACCTTTAAATGGGCTTGACAACATCTAAGATACATTTTGGAAGCCTCTGTTTGTGAATGTAGGGGTTATTATCCCCCTGAGCCTGTAGATACTTACACCAGCTAATGTGGCACAGATTACAAATAGGTTGTTCAGGGTTGGCATACACCTGTACAATATACTTGAAACAACCTGGAGAGCTGGCTACGTTGGTTGAGATGAGCCTGCATCCGGGAAATAGCGTGTTCGATCCCCACTATCAGCAGCCCTATGATGGTTTAAAGTAGTTTTCCAGTGAAATATGTGAAATATTTCAGCTTAGAACTTCGGCCGGTAAGGATCTGTCATTTAAGGCTGTACACTGTGCGATGTTTAGCGGGATCCTTTGCCAACGCAACAGAGTTTGCTGGCGTATCCACCAACTTATGGAAAAGCAATCTTGTATATAGTTAACAACGTGGACTTGGAAGATGAGGAATATCATGGCTTGTAATTCTTAAGATTGTGTATGACAATGGTACGAGTACTTGTCCAAGTTATAAAATTTTAAATTCATCATGGAACAATGATTAGAAATATTCATAAGACAATGTCGGCGCAAGTGACAGGAGGAGAAAATCCCTTTCATTGTTTTAACAGTTCATGATATATTCGCTAACATTTCAATATGATAAATATTGCAAAACTTCATGCCCAGTACAATGAGATTTTAAAGGGGATCAAGTGCATCTACTACCCTTTCTACAACCTCAAAAGGCTAATGCACACATCGCACATTTAGATTTTAATCTAGAACCCGAGTGTCCTCGATCCACCCCAGTCAGATCCATCCACATGAATAAACATGTATGATGAACATAGACCGTCGATACTGATTTGACCGAGTGCTGATTGTACTGTATACAAATCAAAAACAAAAATCTATTATCTCACTCTCGACAACCTCAATCGCTAGAAACAGGTAAATATAAACTGAGTGACTAGCTTGTATGTACCTGCAGGTAGAGCATGCCTGAATTATTGTTCCAAACAGATGAGAATACTCTATGAAAAATGACAATATTACTTGAATTCGATACAAAAGTGTCAGTTTTCATTTATATCCAAGCTTATCCTGGATGATGATCTTACCAATGACTCAGAACGGCATACACACTCCTTCTGTGGATCAGTGTTCGCCTCTAGATCCCGCAAAACGCCTAACAGAGGTAGTCAGATTTTTGTATGTTGGTTAAACTATCAACATCATTGCTTTTGTTATTGAGTCAGAAGGTTCTGTTACACGTCAGTCTACCAACCCCTGTAAAATGCATACACCAACCGACCTTACGACAAACACTTTCACTGACTGTTGAGTTGTTGGGGATCCAACCGATCTACAGGCTGAGGAATCGGTACACAAGTTCTGCGCGCCTCTGTCTTCAGGAGCAAGTTTGACACTACACCTGTAAAATATACTTGAAACAACCTGGAGAGCTGGTTACGTGGGTTGAGATGAGCCTGCATTCGGGAGATAGCGTGTTCGATCCCCACTATCAGCAGCCCTAAAGATTGTTTAACATGGTTTCCCAGTTTCACAGGAGGTAATTTCTGTGGCTTTATCTTAAAACGGCCACGGTCGTATCATTCCTAGTGCACCTGTCTACAAATTGGGCTAAGCTCAGGGTTGAAGCGCGTGGTAATATTCGGAAAATAAAGGGCAGTACGAAGATCTCGAATATAATCATACTAACAGAATATAGACAGTAAAGGTGGATACATAGCTACTGAATAATACATGGGTAATCGGGTACAATGGATTTATTATCCCCAAAACATGTATATAGCTCATACTAATTTATATGCAAATTTAAGAAAAACAACGTGAAAAGACCTAAAACGGTCTTTAATGGTAACACGCACCCAAATAATTACACAAATCAAAGAAAATCGAACAATGCAACACGTGTACGTTCCGCAAATTAAATCACAAATACACAGTATCTATAGTGGAAATTTGTATTCGCGCTACATTCGCTTATGGTGTGAACTGCTCCGTTAAGTTCCTCCGTCAGTAGCCCTAAGGTGCGATATGATACCGTCTCTGTGAATGCGCACGTAATAATCGGTATAACTAGTTATTGGTTTGATTGAATATTATTTACAGTCCCACAATTCGGATACTCAAAATATCAACACTAATTCAGGGCTGTCCCTCACACCTCCCCATATTACAAAAATTCTATTAACGGGTGCGATCCCATTGCAAATGGATCAGGATTGGAACCTGAACTTCCCTCTATTTAGCCTTGCGGGCTAATAATCCCCTTATGCAACACACAGACAATATGACAACACACACATGACAACGTAAAAATGAAAATACAAACTATATACAGCACAAACATACACATGAAGATCACCTCAAATAAACACACATGTAATTACACTGTCGGAGATAAAGTGGTTGGAAGTCGACCTCAGCTCTCGCAGGCTGGTGTCTTTACTAAACACCACTCTGACATTTCTCCCCACGTGGCTCGGGCGAATCAGCTGTAAGGGAAAACAAAGTCAGTAACTGGCCGAGGGGGCGGTATTCCAGGAATCTAGCAGTCACCCTCGGATAATACTCTCTCCTTCTAACGGGCTCACAGTACAATCAGCTGTGACAAAACTGCATGCCTCTCTGAGAACTAACAAAATAAACCAAGTCGGGCAACGGCCGACTTCTTCTATTCTTTCACATAATATCACAGCCCAAAGCATAATCGAGCTCATTCAAAGGCTGGCTCTACATATGCAACTTTCCGTTCCCAGGCAAATGTAACGGCTTCACGCCTATGTAACACACATTTAGCCCATACAATATCTCATGGCCTTACAAGCCTCGCATATGACTCATCATTGGTTCGATGCCCTAGCATTCCTTATTCCTGCCTGCCCTGAATTTGAAGATTTTACTCCAATGTCAATGATGAATGGAAACTTGTCGCACCGTAGTTTTCAGTGTTTTACAGTACACCGGAGGTGCGTAAACGAAACCTACAGTGAAAATAAGTATTACGTTCCTTTTTTTATAAATTACAAGGGGGTGATGTGCAATCAGTTCCGGTGAGTTTTATGGTGACTAGTGCTTTATATGTTCAGTTGTTTCATACAAATATCACTGTACCTAGTCAACAATTCAGGTGAAGTTTGGAGAGTTGAAAAGTTCGAGAAATTTATTTATTTAACTATTTTACATAATGGTCTGTGGTTGATGGTGAAGTTGCATATTACTGCATGCAAGTTCAGTAATGTTATTTGTTGACCCCTATTTATCTTATTTACTCTCCTGAATTTCATATATGAATTATTTTTATAGCATGTGTCTGTTTCAACCTGACGTTGATAAAATAATTCTCCCTTCATTATATTCCCACTGAAATTACAATTGGACTTACAATACCATTACGCGATAATACTACTTTTGGTGTGTAATTATTCATATTTCGAGTTAGTTTCTTTTAAAGACGTTTCACTTGTGATGTTTTTTATTTAGGTGACCTCTCATGTCGCCCACCGACATCCACCATGTTTTTCTGGGTTTTGGTCTGATGTAATTGTAGTTGGTATCGATACAGCCCTCCATAAACTTCTCGTCATCCACGCCCGTGCGGGTAAGGTTTGCTGTATCACCGGTGGTTTTGAACGTGGTGAGCAAACCTTCGGTCAAATGGATACGCATTATCTTCATCACTATATAGAGGATATGTTTGATCTTCACTCCTTGTCTGACTTTCACTAGTAGCCATCATAAAAGGAGTGACGTGTTCGATCTTGAATGTACGCGGTCCACCGAGGTAGATACTTAAGAACGAAACCTCTTCGGCGAGTTCGTCGTACAAAAAACTGATCGGTTTTCGTGCCATGCCCGATGCTAGATCCAAATACAGTTCGTCCGTCCACATTAGTGTGTGCTGTTTAGCGAGAAGCAACTCCGTGCAGAAAATTCGCAATCGTTTGGAATCGAATTAAGGGCTTGCGTTCTGATATCAACGTATAAACACTTTTTTTTTCAATTTGCTTTAAGTCGCACCAACACAGATAGGTCTTATGGCGACGATGGGATCGGAAAGGCTTAGGAGTGGAAAGGAAGCGGTCGTGGCTTTATTAAGGTGCAGCCCCAACATGTGCCTGGTGCGAAAATGTGAAACCACGGAAAACCATCTTGATGAGTGCCGGCAGTGGGATTCTTTTAGCTAAAAGGTTGTGTTGTTATAGCAACGTATAAATAACGCTACTGATCTAGTACACATAGGTGACGAACAGACTGGTTGCCATGGTTACAACGGTGTCGGGGAAAATGATTGCGTTAATTCCAGATGGACCCTCAGCCCAAAAATATGTCCATGTTTAAAAAAAGTGTCGACAACATTTCCCAGCCCTGAACATGATTTTACATGTTTGAGCATTTCCACTACTGAGGCTGTACCTTAATTGTTAACGATCATTAGCTTCCCAGTCGTAACCCTGACCTATGAAGGCATCGCTAATAACCTAAATGTGTTTGAGTGACGTTAACCACACTGTATATAGAAAATCTACTTGTCCGATGCTAATTGTTTCAAAATCATTGTTAAAGTCCGATTTTTACTTTATGAAGGAAATCAGTAACTTACCTTCTTACTTCAATAAATGTAAAAGAAGACAGTTAAAACTAGTCTTCAGAGGCTGTCGAGTAGGCTTCATAAACCGTAGGGGAGGAAGGTGATCATAATTTCGAACATATTCTGGACTGATGTATGATCATCATTCATCACGTAATGCAAATGACCGTTATGTGTTTCCTTGTTGCGGTTGCTCTGCGTAATATTTATGCAAATATTCTTTAAAGTGAGCTGTCATCGCACTAGTAGTTGCATTAGGGCACGAGGTGAGTGAGTGACCTAAAATCACGAATGTACGCATGAGTTCCATTCAAGATTCTTTGTACCGTCATCACCTGTTGTATAAAGGATAAACAGATAATAATAACACATTTATAATAGCGTGTGTCTATTACAGGCTGGAGCCGCCCTTGGGGAAACCATTCAGTGAGTGTGAGTGGCATCTGACATGAGAATTGAACTACATGTCATTGTTGTGCAGGGAAAATGTATGAATTATAGGAGTGCTAGAGGGAGAACAAACACCCAGATTCGAAGCCTCAGTAACTAACCCTTTGTGATTAACATTCTATGATTCGGCTGGTAATCGAACCCAGAACACCGTTGACCAATAATTGGAACGCTGACCAAAGAAATGAAAATAACTGATGTGACTTTTTGCTGAACTTTTAGTTCAACGGACTATGGAGGTTAAGTGATAGGGACACGTCCGGTTGATAAGGACTGAAAGAAGAAAACTCGTACATTTGCAAAAAAACTGGAAAGAAGAGCACATGGGGAATTGATAGCAATATTTTCAAAGGAATTCTAATCAACATGAACGATGTTTGCTTTATTAATTAAAAATAGTAAAGATGGCATTACCGAGCCCGATAGGTGCAGTCGCTTAATTGCGGTCAGTATCTGGTATTCGGGAGAGTGTGTGTTCGAACCTCACTGTCGGCAGGCCTGAAGATGGTTTTCCCGTGTTTTCCCATTTTCACAACCTTAATTGAGGCCATGGCCGCTTCCTTCTTTCCTTTCCCATCGTCGCCATAAAACTATCTGTGTTGGTGCGACGTAAAGAAAACAAATGAAAATCTACAGCCTGTTTCCAATCATTTGACCTAGTCAGGAATGGAATGAATGAAACCCCCATCTAGCGGCGAGGATAGGAATTGTGCCGGCGCGACGTAAAGCAACTTGTAAAAAAACGGACATTCATGAGATGAAGTTGTTTTCTAACTCTTTCGCTCACCCTGAACATTGTAATGGGCATCGATATTACAGTACCTGTTTAGGAAATATTTTATGTAGTGTGACCGTTGAGTCACAACATATATTGAGATGAACATCTTCCGTGTACCAACCTTGAGACTTTGCCTATCATCTGGCGGTGTTACGGAGGAAGTACTAGGAATTCCTCTGCTGTGCACTTGCGGTTTTGAACGTTAACAGTGTGCTATCTGAAGCCAAATTTCTTCAATAATACGTGAGTATTGAAGTACGTACAACATTATTTCGTAAATATAATAGATTAGCATGCTCAGACATGTGAAAAAAACAGCAGAAAATTAGTTTACTTGACTCCAAGATTTTTATAAAGTGCGATGTACATTCTAATGGCCATTGCGCCTCAGAATAGTTGCATATGCTATTGGTTACTATGGTCGTCTGACGAGAAGGCATGTGCATGCGGAGTAAGAGGTGCGAGGCGTAAGCAAGGCTGCCGTGCATGCGCAGATCTCAAGTATCAAGGCCTGACAAAAAACATCTATTCCGTTCACAGTGACTCTTGCGAACTGAGGTGCTGTCGTGAAATTTCAAACTGGTAGAGCAATTCTGCCTTAGTTACACATTTACTGTATGTACTGCCCTAATGAAAAGTTTATAATGAATATGCATTGATTCAGAGAGCTCGCATTGTCTATCACGAGTGATCTTTGCAGCTAAGAGCGTAGTATCTGTTACTCGTACCGTACCTATGAGCTGCCGCGACTTTTTGTGAGACGCAGATAGAATCATTCATATACAGTATATCGTCGATTAATTCATATATCTTACTTGTTTAAGGCTGATATTACATAAAGGCATGTCTAAGAGAAGTATGGCTATAGGAGCAGATAGTATTCTGTCCCTCACTGAATCTGGGAATATATATTAACTGAAAATTCTGTAGGATGATGATGAAGACGATGATGATTATGATGATGATGATGAATTTGATTGATTTGGAAGTTCTGCACCTGGTTCTATTCAGATAACACATCGGTGAATCTATGATCCTGTCTCAAGCTGTGTCTCGGTTCTGAATTGCCATATCAAACTTCTGTGTTATTTCTCAGGTTGCTTTCAGAACAATTTCTTTAATGGTATATTTTTGGCAATAATCGTTTGGTATATTCTATTTAGAATATATGGTGTATTGTTTTGAACCATATTGTATGGTTAATTTACCTACTATTTACTCTAATAAAACAGTATAAATAATATTACCTGCTTTCTATACCCTGCAACCTTCGACTCACAATGTCCATTACAATGGACGTTTAAAACCCCTAATACTGCTCTACCTAGCTATTCCAAGTTCATATATAATGATTCAGAAGGTTTCACTTAGTAAGTGTACCGAATTTTATAATTGATGGCAGATTAGAGAAAAACGTGACTGAAAGGGTTAATGAATATGAAAAAAATGTGAATTTTACTGTACGCAAGGAAAGGTAAAGGTTGTTCTGCCCGAAGGCAGGTCCGAACCTCCGCAGAGGTATTCCTGAGCCGGAGTTTACGTGCGGTAGGGTGGCCAGTTCCTTTCCGCTCCTGCATTCCCTTACCCCCCACCAACAGCGCGTGGCAACCCATCCAACTCCTGACCACGCCCAATGTTGCTTAACTTCGGAGATCTCACGGGATCCGGTGTTTCAACACGACTACGGCGGTTGGCACTGTACGCAAAAAGAATGAAAAATAACTTTTTTCTACGGCAGTGTGAAAAGTGAGCTCTTAAAACACTAGTGCATACCCACTCAATAATACTGTATTTATTTTCAAGCAGAGGTCTATAACTTCATCATATTGCACAGACTATAAGGGAAGTATAGCTGCAAATCGTGCAACCTTGGACAAATTAGAGTCTGCTATGGTTTCGTGTAGTTTTGCATGTGTTCATTCATTGCTCGAAATAGAAATGTGCTTAACCGTGCGTTTTCCTAGAGTAAAAGAGGCCTGAAAAATTACTGTGGTACAAAATCCTATTTTGCTCACCGAAATGAACGGAACAAACCGTGTTATATTCACGGGGAAACTGTATTACGTTGGATACCGGTACAGTGGAAGTTCTTTTCATTCTTATGTTGGAAATTCTGATAATTACGTTCCATTCCCTCATAATATCACTGGAGACACTAGGCTCAATTACAGTACGATGATGGAGCAAGATCTCAGTGTAAGGGTACACTAAACTGAAAAATTGTCATCCCACATATACTTTTATTTATCATATCGTCGTTGCAGGGACAAAACCTCCTATGTGATAATATATTTGGAGATATACTGACCCGCAGCACATACATTAAGAAGAGCGAGAATGCCTTGACAACAGTCACACAATATTGCACTTTAGGTGATAGAACCTCACCGGCCAAAGTTCTAAGCTAAAATATTTCACACAGGAGGTTTTGCCCCGGCAGCGACGATATTCAATATTTCTTGTAAAATTATTAGTTTCCTTCATTTACAATCAAGTTCCATAATTAATAATCCAATGTATTGAAACAGTTCAATACCATGCTAATAGACATATCCTGATGCCCAGCAAGACATATGTGCCGTTTTCCGCAAAAGGAATGACAAGAGTGGGTGAGTGCTCGACCCTTAGCTACTTGTCCCCTTAAATATCTGTCGGCCGCTTGCACAAACCGCTTAAAATGTTTTCCCATTTCACACTGTACGGAATATTCACTTGTCAATAATTTGTTATCGTCGCAATGCTGTATGTTTTCACTTAACCGATGGGCGATGTGTTCCTCCAATATATACTTTGTATTTAAATAAGATCGTAGTAGGGGTTTTCAGACAGCACCTCGAGGTCAAGATAGTATGGTTAGACACCCGATTGATATAAAAACGTATCAATTAACAGCCCTTTTGAATTTACACTCGTCACGGTCTTTTCCATGATTACCATGATGACTACAAGATACGTACACGAAAACCATTTAATAATATTTAATTTCTTTTAATTGGGGCTGCCATGGTAAAAAAAATCCATGATACATATTCACGAAGTGTTTTTTGCAACCTCGTATGCTTGAGAAATTCGGCTAACACCTCGTTCGTCAGGCATCATATTTCCTTTCTCTTCCAACGCTTCTCTTTCACTCTGGTGGGGTCGTTGTTGCGAAATATATCACACATGTTGACTCAGTCTTGCTTCACGGCCGGATGCCCTTGCTGACGCCGACCCTAGTTGGAGGGTTGCATTCATTGTTGCGTGTTTCTGGTGGTAGCTGGCAGAAAGGCGTGTTGTGTTTATAAAAAGTGGTGTCTCCATTTAAAATCTAAAAGCGCAAGTCCCCGAGCCAGAAGAATCAATCATGAGCGACTAAAATCCTCGAAGCTGTCGGGAATCGAGTCTTGGACTCTTTGATATGAAATCCGAGGCGCTGACCATTCATCCAATGAGCTGGACCTCAAACATTCCACTATGGAGGGAAAACAATACTACGAACATTTATCATAAATTAACTATTCTAGCTTGAGTTATTTAATAAAGCCCATAATAACGCACTATACACACATTCATCCAATGTATCCCAATTTTCTATTAACTCAACATTCTAGTAAGCCAATGAGATTGTTGATATGCGTTTTCAAACAAATGGTTACATCAAGATTTAGATCAAAGATTATCAAGCAAGTTGGCTGTGCGGTAAGTGGCGCACAGCTGTGAGCTTGCATTCGGAAGACATTGGGTTAGAACTCCACTGTCAACAGACAATTTTCCGTTGTTTCCCATTTTCGCACCTGGCAAATGCTGGGTGTGTACCTTAATTAAACCTGCGGCCCCTTCCTTCCCACTCCGACCCGTTTCTCCTCTCATTGGTACAGTAAGACCTGCGATGTAAAGCAAGTTTTAAAAAGAAAGAGAAATCTAAGAGTTCACACATTCAAGGTATTTCGTACGTGGTTTGGCTGTACAGAGCATTAAAAAATAATCAAAATTATTAAAAGGAAAGCTGAGAATAAATGGGTTTAACTGTTTAAAAAAGAGCACTTCTCTGTATGGTAGTATAATTTAACTCCATGTGGGCGGATATGTGGCACGTTTAGTTTGATGCTCTTCTTCTGTATATTGTTATTATTCCAAAACTACGTTCTACATCACTTACTACTCGTATTTGCTGACGACCAAGCAATAGTAACTCGAAATACTGAGTGCATGTACTTTATGATGAGAAAGTTAATTAAGGAATAAGAAAGTAAGAGTTAAAAATGTGAAGTACATTAAAACAGGGCGTATCTCTATGGGTAAACTGTTTGAGGGAATTTTAGAGGTACGAACCCTTAGCTGGTCACTCATAGAATTTTTTTACAAAATTATGTTTTTTTCTTGAGAATATATTGAAATCGCATCAATTGATACAGGGTTATTTAGAAATACCATCTTATCAAAGATGGAATTATAAAAACAGCATGGTATTCTGAAGTTCCGTTGGTCTGTGGCATCACTAAAGTGCACTCAAGACTTTAGATATAAGAATTATTGCATTCTAAAGTATGTATCCTCTCTAAAGAACCAGGGAAACAAGGAAATACCATTTGGTCCTTGTTTCAATGACGGTGAAATCCTGACATTCACCTCCCCGCGGTAGAGAAGGGGCAACGACTGCATATAAAAATAATATTTTATATGCAGGCGGCTAACGAATGAAGGGACCGATTATCTCCCGCTATAAGGAGATCCCCTATACCAAGTGCCAACAGTCTCTTTGAGAGTGGATGAGCGGGTATGGGTAAGGGCACTCTATTGTCCTGCGGACAAAAAATTGTTCCTAAAGGCGGAGGAACCAGTTTGGTGAACGGCATTACGATGTAGAAGGCAACGGTAAACCACTGCATTAAAGATCCTGAGATATATTCCAATAAATTCATACGGCATGACTGACGCGTCAAGATCAGAGCTGGCCGTGTGGATCGTCTCCGTTCGGAGGCGACGTCTTGAGAAGAAAACATATATACACTTATTTAGTTTAATGACGTTATACCCATCAAAAATCTTACTGAAAAGGTTATAAATCAATTCATAACAGAAAAAGTAGGTGATCAGAACATATACTTGCCTTATATATACATGTTTGTTACAATTTTCTGTACGTCACACCGACACAGATAGGTCTTATGGTGACGATGGAATGGGAAAGGCCTAGGAATGGGAAGAGAGCGACTGTGGCTCTAAATAAGGCATTTGCCTGGTGTGAAAGTGGGAAGCCAAGGAAAACCATATTCAGTGCTACCGACAGTGGGGTTCGAACCCACTATCTCCCGGATGCAAGCTCACAGCTGCGCGCCTCTAACCGTACGACCAACTCGCCTCGTGCCTTATAATTATTGGTAACTGAAAACATTCCCAATAACGTATAACTCTTAGCTGCTTTCTTTTATACTGGCATGTCATGGTATGAACTGAAACAAATCGTCGTCCCAGTCAGAAATATACGTGTTGAGTTATTAATTACACAAACAGTAAGTATAAATGAACACATAGAAGTAATCGAAGAATGCAATTCTATTCCACAACACTAGTTCAGTCGCTCACAGATCGACGGTACTTCTGAGTGCACATAATAAATAAGCTGTTTCCACGGTTATTACTCATTAAAAAGACAATCAGCATTGCTTGCAGCTCAGAGAAGATAATGACTACACTTGTTGATAATATTTATTCTCCTCGCAAGTAACTGGCGCGTAAATCGATATGAAACCAATACACCTACACTCATATCATAAATGGCATGTAGACGACTGTTGAAATAGGGTGTAGTCATGGAATAAAGAGCTGCCATGTTGCGTTTTAGTGAATTTCTGAAAGAGGTAATAGTTCCAAAACATTCCTATGTGGCGCTAGTTACACCTGGTGGCAATAATATACGTACAAGAGACTCACAAAGTAGGTGGTACTTAGAAGTACCGTCGGTCAGCTAAGGGTTTTAACAGAGTATCTCTCTAAGGGGTACATTTTATTTTATTTTTAGAATTTGCTTTATGTCGGACCGACACAGATAGGTGTTATGGCGACGATGGGATAAGAAAGGCCTAGGAATGGGAAGAAAGCGACTGTGGCTCTAAATAAGGTACAGCCCCAGCATTTTCCTGGTGTGAAGATGGGAAACCACAGCAAACCATATTCAGGGCTGCCGACAGTGGATTCGAACCCACTATCCCCCGGATGCAAGCTTACAGCTACGCGCTCCTAACTCCACGGACAACTCGCCCGGTATGAAGTAAACTGTTGAGGGAATGTTGCAGGTAGGAAATGATGAAATTAAGGTGAGAGTATGTCAAGACACATGGGGATGAGGTGAGATGAATTTTATAGCATGTTTTTACGACCGGATGCTCTTCCTTCAGCCAACCTCAGCTGAATAGCTAATGAAGATGAAATGAATGATGGTGAGAGAAATTTAGAAATAAATTGGAAGGAATCGGCTGTGGTCTATCAATATGAACTGTCTCGGCATTTGCCTGGAAGTGAAAATGAGAAACCACAGAAATCCATTCTCAGGACGGCCGACGGCTGAGTTCGAGCCCACACATCTCCCGAATACAGAATTTGGCTACACAGCCGTTGCGCGTTAACACGCGTGGGCGCTCCGCTCGGTGATATTAGGGCAGACAGTAATAACAAATATTCCGGATCAATAATTGAGGCTGATCGGCACAAGTACGTCTGAAAGTGAGGGTAGGAGAGCAATTGGAACGTTAAATTCAGTGCCGTGTTATGCTGTAGAAACATTTTAAACATAACGAAAGGAACTTCCTTGGTACTGAGTATTGTCTGTACGGAGCGGAAACTTGGATGTCCAGTTGCTTGGCTGAACGGTTAGTGTTTTGGTCTTCGGTTCAGAAGACGATGCGTTCGACTCCCCGCCGGGTTGCCATTTTAACTGTCTCTTTAATTCCCCCAGCATAGAACACACCATGCTACAAACCACCATAGAAAGATGTAATAGTGAATACTACCCTCCTCATAACATTAGCGTCTTAAAGGGCATCCGAGCACAACATTGGACTAAATTCATGCAAAGTTCCGATCCCAGGAAATGAGGAAAAGGCATAAGTTGATTGAGAAGAAGCTTGAAAGGTTCACAGAAAACAGCTCCGGAGATGTATTTTTAGAGGAGAGCGACTCAATATTTAAGACTGGAAAATTAAAATGCGTCTCCGCCTCTGTGGTGTAGTGGTTAGTGTGATTAGCTGCCACTCCCGGAGGCGCGGGTTCGATTCCCGGCTTTGCCACGAAATTTGAAAAGTGGTACGAGGGCTGGAACGGCGTCCATTTAGCCTACGGAGGTCAACTCAGTAGAGATTGGTTCGATTCCCACCTCAGCCATCCTGGAAGTGGTTTTCCGTGATTTCCCACTTCTCCAGACAAATGCCGGGATGGTACCTGACTTAAGGCCAGGGCCACTTCCTTCCCTCTTCCTTGTCTATCCCTTCTAATCTTCCCATCCCCCAGCAAGGCCCCTGTTCAGCATAGCAGGTGAGACCGCCTGTCCGAGGGAATAACCGACCCTTGAGGGTAAACAGATGATGAAGATGAAATTAAAATGCGTTGGGCGTGACTGAAGAAAGAATATTGAAATGGTTCGGATACATGAACAGGATGACAAACGGCAGAACAATTCCAAACAGGAAGCCAGTAAAACCTGTGGATGAAAAACAGTGGATGAACTGTGTACGAAGAAGCATGGCTGGAAAAATTTCAAGTGAGGAAATGAAGATAAAATTGTATAGACATAGTAGGTTGTAGAAGAACGACATAGTGTCTAAAATTCTTAAAACGGAAGAGTAGACAAAAGTCCGTTCAACACTCAATGTTGTACGATGTCAGCATGGAAATAGAAGCAAGCTCTTCATGAGGAAGGATCTACAGGCGTGTCAAAATCCTACGCCTGTATGAGCCTGACAATAGTACTCGACCAAGCAAATCGACTGATATTTTGCGGTTGTGAGCCAACGTAGGAAACAAAATACAGAAAAATGCAGATTTGAACACGGGATGCAAAAGTGTTAAGCCGCGGCGGTAGCAGTTATTACGCATTAAAAGACACACAACGCAGTCGGAAACTTCGACAGTCATTTTGTTGAAAACGGTCGAGTATCTACGGATAAGCCGAAACATGTGTTGGCTTATTTCGAACTCTCTCTCACTGAGCAAAGTTTCTGGGAAATCGGGTTGTTCCACTTGATGGGCTCTCCACGTGAACTGCAGTTAGCGAAATAATTTTCTTGACGGCTATTGGGTCGGTTGTGGCCCAAACTCAAACGTACAGGGCTGTCAAATCAAATCATTCACTTCGCGCACATTAGTAGGCTTTCAACGAGCGACGGAAACAACCACCAACTTCGTGCCATAATCTACTTAACTTCTCAAAGAATTTCGATTTTTCTAATCTAGTCTCAATCGTTATCGGTTGAAAGCCACGTCTCTGCGATACTGTTATATTTCACTACACGCTCTGTTTGCTTAAATTGCCGACAAACATTTTCCACTCGTACCCCAAATCAGATTTGTAAATAAGTAGGATGTTGAAGGGACCTAAAACTGTGCGGTATGAAACATTTTCTTCACCTCAGTATCGGGACAGATAGAGAGATAAATCTACAGTCGGAAACAAAAGTGTACGTACACTTCAAAATTTCATCTGAGTGTTATCAAAACAGAACATTTCACTTATCTGCACTTACAAAATAAAGTTATATATTTGTAGATACTTTAGGGCATTAATAACTAAGTTTCGAACTAAAGGCCATATATCGTCAATTTCTGAAACGAAGCAAATGTTCAGGAACAAAATCGAACATAGACTCACAAATTTTCACTCTCATATTAGGCTCAGTACATTTTATTTCCACCTTTTTCAGCTTCCAAACGCAAGGGCATCAATTCCACTGGGTTTTGGTGATATCTGGTAAAATTTGGTCCTATCTGTTGGTATGGCAAGTTTCAAATCGCCCTTCTTCTTGATGGAACATTTCGTAATCCACCTATGAAGTTGTTCACGAAGAGCGAGGAGGTGAATGAAATTGCTTGGGAACATTTTAAATCTACCATTTCTTTCACTATTGCAACGGTATGTTTAAGGTTCTTGTCTCGTTGAATGATCCTTTCATTTCTTCTATCAGTTTTCAACAGATATTTTCGTCTAATATATACGGATAATTCCAGTTATCGATTCTTTATTTTCAATAAACACTAAATTGGCCACCCCAGCACAAGACATACAACAACAGACAAGAATGTTCCCACCACCATGTTTCACTAATGGAACAAGAATTTTCTTTTGTAGGCTTCCATTAGGTTTTCTCCATACTTCCTGTTTTATGTCACAAAAGGACAGAAGTATTTACTGTTTGGAAGGACGTCACAGGCGCAAGTCAAAGCAGTCAACATACAGCAAGGGTTGTCCAAAAAGTTGTGGAATTAGGGGGCGTATCTAGACTTCTGCTTCCGACAGTAGACAGCTGATTTACTTTACATGGCGAAGTCAAGGACACTTGTGCCTGTTTTATATTTAACCAGTAGGCCACTATTATTAACACAATCTATATAAATAAAATCGTAACGACCGTGTGTCTGTACATTGAATATTTTGGCGAAATTTCCGTACACTTATCCGTTTCAGGTGTAATAATGACCATCTGTATATTTCTTAGCTTTGGTGTCCGTTTATCTGTTTGATTGTATGAGTTCTTATAACTTGAAAACTACTGAATATATTTCTACCAAATTTATATTTAGAATCCACATGTCCTTAAGTAGGTCTTAGGGCCAATATTGTTTCTGAATACTTAAATTTACTGGGAGTTTTTCTAAAACCGAAACCAAGATTTTGCACACCTTCAAAATATGCACATCCGAAATTAATGGAAATCTACAATCCTTGATGGAAATCCATTTCTAAAACTTATTTTCTCAGGTGCATTTTTCGACAGAAGGATTAATAATTGAGATATCATGAACGGTCGGTTTTGCAGGTTAAGTCCAGCGGACATACCACAAACGGTGTTTAACGTGGAGCAGATTCCTTATCTCTCTATATAAATAAAATCGCAATGACTGTGTGTGCCTGTACAATGACTATTTTGGTGAAATGTTCGTATAGCTACACGTTTGAGGGGTAATAATGACCATCTGCATATTTTGGTGTAGTTTCATGGAAGTCCTAATTTTATCCCCCCCCCCTCAACCGAAATTCAGATTGCGTCATAAACTGCCAGATGAGCAAGAAAATTGAAATTTGGAAAAATTATACGTTTTAGCCTGTAACGAGCAAAAAACTTCCAAGAGCTTTAAATTTTTCACTTTTTATCCCCGAAGAATATCGAAATATGGAGGCAATTTTAATGATGGTGCAGACCTTCGTTTCGAGGTATTTCGTGGTATAAAGGGGAAGTCCTATCACATAACGGATGGCACAATCTCCGTTCAATTTGGAGTGATCTTGAACCTTGGTCTTATGACTTTCTGTTGTATCTGTATCCCTTATACGTTTGATTCGTCTCTATTTCTCGATTTTAAGTAAATTTGGACTTTTTACCTGCATAATTCATACTTTCAATCACTTACAGGAAATATAGAATCATCAAACTCTACACGAACATTGGCCCACCCGGTACTCATATGTGAGCCAAATGCTATGTCACATGATTATCCGAAAAGTAATGCAATGTAAAATAATCGTACACAAATTTCACCCTATTCAACGTTTCTAACTCAATCTGATCCATGAGTAGATGAGATGCGAGGAAATATCATAGGAACAGCCATTTAGGCCACTAAATACTGCGTCTTATGGTACAATCCTTTGTCGATATGAAGTACCATTTAGCAGCTGATAACCTGTAAATGAAGGTGTGCAATATTGTAAACATGCATATACTTTCGTATGTCGATCTATATATATTAATTGGTGTCTATTTGTAGCGATCAAGAAAGGGTGTGTCTGCTATTGTAATCTGTTCTCCCCACACCGACTTTGACTGGCAGTAGGAATGGGGTCCTTCTCTAACTCCTGTGTAGGTGGCATTAGTAAGGGTGGCCTACCATTGTACTGAATAATTCACTTTTCGATTTGACTTGCAGAAGGCAAGGGAGCATGCAATTTTGTTTAAAACTCCCCTACCCGATTGTGTTTGGCTGTAGGCCAGGTGCCCGCTGTTATAAACAAGTGTACCCATCTAAAATATGACTAGCATTAGGCATAGTGGCCTGCTATTTTCATGAAAACTCACCAAATCTCTGTGACTGGCAGTAAGCTGGCTGGCAGTTGGAAAAGGGGCCTATCATTATAATGATAACTGCACAACTCAATTTTGACTAGTAGCAGGGAAGTTGCCTTCCATTATAATAAAATCTCCTCAACTGTTATCTGTCTGGAAGTAGGAAAGGGATCCTGCCATTGTAACGAAAACTCTCCAAATCGATTGTGACGGCGCAGTAGGCAATGCGAACTGCAATTATAACGTCAAATTCCCAACTCGATTGTGAATGGCAGTAGGCAAGTGAGCCCGCCGTTATCATCACAACTGAGAACCCACACTTTACAATGGAAACAACGTATGGGGACCTACCCATGCTATTTCTTGGTTAACGCTAAGAGACATGCAATTTCAAAACAATCTTATTTACTGAACGTACAGTATTTACTTTGATATCCGTATACAATGTAGAATACCGTAGCTTAGTGCGGGTACATTTGCTAGAAGTAACAAAATCTGAACCTATTTCCTACGATACTATACTGAACTAATTGGCGTATGCATACAAAATCAAAAGCACTACTTAACACACACGAAAAAAATGGCATACTGCTATGTAAATACAATGATGATTGAATAGCCTGTATAGCAATTAGCATTTATAATAACATAAAAATATTATTCATATTAATTATTATAATAAACTTC
Source organism: Anabrus simplex (assembly GCF_040414725.1). Taxonomy (NCBI): domain Eukaryota; kingdom Metazoa; phylum Arthropoda; class Insecta; order Orthoptera; family Tettigoniidae; genus Anabrus; species Anabrus simplex. The sequence continues at coordinate 298,464,825 of NC_090267.1, forward strand.
TATTATTAATAATAGTGCCAATAATAAACATATTGAAAATTTAAATCCACAGCCTGTTTCCAGTCATTCAACCGGATCAGGAATGGAATGAATGAAGCTCCAATCTAAAGGCGAGGATAGGAATTGTGCCAGCTGCCGAAGCCTGCTGCATTTCTCTGCGGCAATGATTAATGAATGATGGATGAAATTAAATGTTGGAGAGTGTTACTGGAATGAAGAAAGAAAGGGGAAACCGGAGTGTCCGGAGAAAAACTGGTCCCGCCTCCGTCTTGACCAGCACAAATCTCCCATGGAGTGATCGGGATTTGAACCACGGAACCCAGCGGTGAGAGGCCGGTGCGCTGCCACCTGAGCCACGGAGGCTACTAATAAACACCTTGATTAAACTAATTTAATTTTTCTTTTAATATTAAAACTTGGAATAAGGATTGGTTAATTGGGCATCATAACTGAGTACTACGCCTACGATTTAATAATAATAACAACAGTAATAATAATATGAGGTGGAAGAAGAAGAAGAAGAAGAAGAACTATCGTCCTACGAGTTCATCCTTTGGAGATATTTTGACCACGCTCGGTTAAATTTCCATGGTTTTATATCCCTCTGACCTCTAGCGGAAGGAAGTTCCTTTCACGGCTGGCCACAACAGCGAAGGAGTTGTAGGTCGAGGATTTAAGTCGTTAACAGCCCACAGTTTTCAACAGTGCACGTATGTCCCAGCATTGTTAGCCTCAAACGTGACAATTGCTCCGAATGGGTTCAAAGCCACTCCGAGCTCAATTGGCTCAATCAGTCTCACGCGTTCGAGCTTATGAATTTATCTCGGAAAATCGAGGTGGGATATGTGCATGTTTACAAATCAGTCGCCGTCAGAGCCCACCTAAGGCTCATGAGCTTGTTTGAGCTTTATCGGCTAGGCAGGCTGAGTTTGAGCCGGGAGCGTAGGTAGGCAAATTACTTTGGGGCGTATTTCAGGCTCAAAGCACGCTGCTAGTAGGATCCCAAAGCTACACGCGTGGAACTCAGGTTGCAAAGTAATGAGCAACTATCCTAGTGTTTACGAGAAGTAAGTGAGAAACAGCCCATGGAAGAGCTACACCCACATCTCTCCTCGGAAGTAATAGCTCGGGGCCGTCGGCACTAGCTTCTCACCTAAGCATCTGAAGTTCGAATCCTAGTCAGTGCATGTAGAATTTTCGAAAAGTCTCTTTTCTGTGGCTTGGATTCCGTGTAAAACTAAAGGTGACGTGGATATGATTGTGATATCAACAGTCACGCAAAACTGCAAGCTTGCTTTTATGTGTCGAAATCCTCTTACCATTGCAGCACTGGAATTCTATTTCCGATTCAAACCACTGATTTCCCAAGATGTAATACGGAGTTAATTTAACTGCACTGCTACTAACATGGCTAAAACATTTACACAATGTGCACTTTTTATCAGAAAGTGTCCTCACGTTTATTTTTCGAGGAACAGCAATGGGAAGATTAGATCGCTGAATGGAATAGTAATGATACCTCTGGGAAACCAACGATGCGGTTAATGAATAGCTTACAATGTTCTGAACCGGCAAAAACTCACAATGTTACCGCTGTAGAATGAATTATATATACTATACTGTACCGACTGACTGTTTAGTTCATTAACCATGCAGTGTAATTAAAAACGGTATGGTTAAAAACATAACATTCTTTTCCCGGTGAATCCACCTGACATTTTGTGATATTATGACATCCCAATTTCTTTGGATACACGCTTAATTAAATGTGGAAACAATTAGAAGTGCTATTGCATGACTTCAAATGAGGGATGTAGTATCAAGATATGCATAGTGCCTATCAATTTTCCTCTCAGATCCAGTTTATTTACGTATCTCTGAGTATATTTTACTACCTGCCACAAGTTTTGCCAGACGTAGGAAATTTTTCCCTACGCGTAGGTATTTCTACTCGTGAATTTTTTGTAGGAAATGTTTAACAAAAATGTGCAAATTGTAGGCACCTACTTCCCGTATCAATATATTTTAAACGGTTATTTTTAATCACATTCCAGCATTTTTAAACAACATCCTTAAACTTATTTGTTTGTATGTAGGATATGCATTAGATAGTAAGTGGAAAAGTTAGCATACTTGCTGAGTGTGAATTCCCCGAGTTCGATCGGCGGTTTTGACTCGGCGCTTCACTGGTCCGCTGTTGGCTGCTAGTACTGTGGTTGTGTGATTTACAGTTATATTGATCATTTGAAAGAGATATTTCTTTGCCACTTAATCCAGTTAAATACCATATATGCCACACGAAGATCAGTGAGGCTCATCCACATAGGAAAAAGAACTTTTCAAGACTGAAAAATCATGGAGAATACAAGCATTTTAAAATAACTGGTTGGAAGAATATGAATTATGGGGTTGGTTGGCGCCTCAAGAAGATACATTTAAAGTCAAAAGCACTAGGTGGAGCGAGCCCGCCTGAAGCAGATACAGCTGTACGAGTGACGTGGACGCAGGGGCAAAATAGGCTACCCGCCTGGTCATGTCACGTACTGCCTGGCATGGACAGGCGTGTTTTTTTTTTGTTTTTTTTATTTGCTTAACGTCACGCGTACACAGATAGGTCTTATGGCGACGATGAGGCAGGGAGGGGCTAGGAGTTGGAAGGAAGCGGCCGTGGCCTTAATTAATGTACAGCCCCAGCATTTGCCTGGTGTGAAAATGGGAAACCACGGAAAACCATTTTTAGGGCTGCCGACAGTGGGGCTCGAACCCACGATCTCCCGAATACTGGATACTGGCCGCACTTAAGCGACTGCAGCTATCGAGCTCGGTCTGGCGTGCTCAAGAAACCACGTCACACCTTCGCGAATGTTCGACATGGAAATTTTCAAAACTCCTGTAATAATGACATTTTCAATTTTAGAGATACGCCATTTTGTAGAGGATCATGCAAACGTCTCTAATTCCAAGTTTCAAGCAAATCCTACCAGTTATCCAACTTTATAGAAATCATGACATCTGATGACATAGAAGCACAAATCGTATATAAGACGAGCTCAACCCAACCAAATCAGGGCAGTCATAGCTGGGAGTCCAGTCTGACTCGCCACGCTGCATCATTGCTATGTTCGTCGGGTCAAAGTGCTGACCAATTTATCTGCGAATATGTGACATGTCTTACAGTGGACTTAGACTCTGTGAGTTGATTTGAACTTTCAATTTGTGGGTGTATTGAAATTCCAATATGTGACAAGTCTTATAGTGGACTTAGGTTCCGGCAGTCAACTGGAACTTTGAATTTGTGTGCGTGTAGAAACTTCAATACTAGTCTTTAAAATTGTGGAACGTAGTGTTTTACCATTTTACAATTGTGGAACTTAGCCTCAACAAGCGTTGTGCACTGCAAAGTGACACACCACCGCATTATTATTATTATTATTATTATTATTATTATTATTATTATTATTATTATTATTATTATTATTATTATTATTATTATTATTACCGGGCGAGTTGGCCGTGCGCGTAGAGGCGCGCGGCTGTGTGCTTGCATCCGGGAGATAGTAGGTTCGAATCCCACTATCGGCAGCCCTGAAAATGGTTTTCCGTGGTTTCCCATTTTCACACCAGGCAAATGCTGGGGCTGTACCTTAATTAAGGCCACGGCCGCTTCCTTCCAACTCCTAGCCCTTTCCTATCCCATCGTCGCCATAAGACCTATCTGTGTCGGTGCGACGTAAAGCCCCTAGCAAAAAAAAAAAAAAATTATTATTATTTACTGTGGAAGTTTTCTTAAAACTGAGTGAGCTTATTTTCGTTACTTTCGTAGAAGTGTTCATGAAAGTGTTTAAACTTTTTCACTACCATAAATGAAAGTGATTGCCTATTACGTAACTTATACTCGTGTGCTGCGACACAAGAGTTAATTCTGAACGATAATCAATTCAAACTGTGTTAATGTACAGCTGTTCATAGTACCTGCTAACGTTCTTATTTTCTCAATTTCTGGGTTGAAGTGAATGATATTCAGTTCAAACCGAGCTGCAATTTGAACTGTGCATAATAATTGCTTACATTATTTCATCCGCAAAGTGTTTAATAATTCGTGCAGCAGTGTCTGTAAGATAAACTCTTGAGCAATCGAATATTTATTTTTGTGTCAAGTGCGCCCACAATTTATTGGAAAGCAACAACGAGCTGTGCATCATTTATCAACAGTCTTCAGTTCCGTTATATCTATGACTCATGTTCAAGAACTGTGATTTATTTATTTTCTAAATTCGATGCTATTCGCATCTTCATCTTTAAAGAACACTAGCAAATGTACCCGTGCTTCGCTACGGTATTCTGCATTGTATACGAATATTGAAGTAAATACTGTACATACAGTAAATAAGATTGTTCTGAAATACCATGTCTCTTAGCGTTATCCGAGAAACAGCATGGAGAGGTCCCTGTACGTTGTTTCCAATGTAAAGTGCTTGTTACGGATTTGTGATGATAACGACAGGCTCACTTGCCTACTGCCATTTACAATCGAGTTGGGAGGTTTACATTATAATTGCAGGCCCCATTGCCTACTGCGTGGTCACAACCGATTTGGGGAGTTTCTGTTATAATGGCAGCCCCCTTTCCTACTTCCAGACATATTACAAATTGGGGAGTTTTTATTATAATGGCAGGAAACTTCCCTACAACCAGTCAAAATTGAGTTGTGCAGTTATCTTTATAATGACAGGCCCCTTTTCCAACTGCCAACCAGCTTACTGCCAGTCACACCAAGTTGGTGAGTTTCCATCAAAATAGCAGGCCAGTATGCCTAATGCCAGTCACATTTTAGATGGGTACATCTGTTTATAACTGCGGGAACGCTTGCCTACAACCAAACACAATCGGGTAAGGGGAGTTTTGAACAAAACTGCATGCTCCCTTGCCTTCTGCAAGTCAAATCGAGAAGCGAATTATTCATTACAATGGTAGCCGGCCTTATTAATGCCAGTTACACAGGAATTGGAGAAGGACCCCATTCCTACTGACAGTCAAAGTCGGTGTGGGGAGTACTGATTACAATAGCAGATGCACCCTTTCTCGATCGCTACAAAATCGACATCATTGAATATATATAGTCCGACATACGAAAGTATGTGCTTGTTTACAATATTGCAGACCTTCATTTACAGATTAACTGCTGCTAAACGGTACATCATAACGAGAAGGATTGTACCATAAGACGCCGAATTTAGCGGCCTAAATTGCTGGTCTTATGATATCTCATCTATTCATGGATTAGATCGAGTTAGAAACGTGGAATAGGGTAAAATTTGTGTAAGATTACCTCACATTGCATTGCTTTTCGGATAATTAAGTGACAGCTACATACATAGCATTTGCCTCAAATATGGCTACTGGGTGGACCAATTTTCGTGTAGAGTTTGATGATTCTGTCTTTCCTATTAGTGATGGAAGGTACGAATTATGTATGTGAAAAGTCCAAATTTACTTAACATCGAGAAATACAGAAAAATCAAACGTAAAAGGGATAGAAATACGACAAAATGTCGTAAGACCAAGGTTGTAGATCACTCCAAATTGAACGTGGATTGTGCCATCCGTTATGTGATAATACTTCACAAAGGTCTGCACCATCATTAAAATTGCCTTCATATTTCGATATTCTTCGGGATAAAAAGGAAAAAATTTAAAGATCTTGGAAGTTTTCCGTCCGTTACAGGCTAAAATGTATAATTTTGCCAAATTTCCATATCCTTCTTCGACTGGCAGATTATGCCGCAATATGCGTTTTCGGTGAGGAGTGTAAAAATTAGGACTTTCAAGAAACTAAACCAAAAAATATGCATATGGACATTATTACCCCATAAACGTGTAGCTGTACGAAAATTTCACCAAAATAGACAATGTACAGGCACACAGTCGTTACGATTTTATTTACATAGATAGATAAGGAACCTTCTCCACGTACAACACCTTATGGGCTATATCCGCTGGACTTAACCTGAAAAACGGACCGTTTATGATATCTCCCTTATTAATCCTCCTGTCGAAAAAATGCACATGAAAAAAAGTTTTAGAGATGGAATAACATCACGTTTGGTCGATTTCCAGTCAGGTTGGTCTTGTACTGTATATATTGTGTAAGAGGAAAATCACCATTTCGGTTCCCTATAAAACGCCAGTACATTCCGGGAACATGAAATGCTATTGACGATTAACACCTACCGTTGGACACGTGGATGTTGATGTAAAGTTGTCTCAAATATCTTCAGTAGCATTCAAGTTGTAAAAAATACACTTTACACGCACCCGTTCTTGAGTTAAGTCCGGTGGGACTTGTACCGGAAAACGGTCCGTTAATGATATCTCCCTTATTAATCCTCGTATTGAAATGATGCACATGAGGCAAAAGGCTTAGAAATTAATTTCCATTAAGGCAGGTAAATTTACATTAAGTTTGGTTGTGTATATTTTGTGGGAATGCAAAATCACGGTTTCGGTTTCGTATAATCCCCCAGTCAATTTAGGGATTTAGAAACAATATTTATCCTAAGACCTACCAAAGGACAGGTGGATTCTAAATATCAAGTTTGGTGGAAATATATCCAGTAGTTTCCAAGTTATAAACAAACAGACAAACAAACAAACAGACAGACAGACACCAAAACTGAATATATGCAGATGGTCATTATTACACCTGAAACGGATAACTGTACGGAAATTTCGACAAAATTGTCAATGTACAGACACACTCTAGAAGTGCAGACCTTTATTTCGATAGTTACTGCTTTGAAACTGTACGACATATCTACAAACGGACTTCACCATCAGACGCCTCTTTCAGTGCTCTACATGGTTGGTCCTATGGGATCTTCTCGTATCTCCTATATTTATGGGTTAGATTGAGTTAGAGTCATTGAATGGGGTGAAATTTTGTACTGTTTTCAGATACCACTTTATATTTTTGATACTCATATGACAGCTAGAATCACAAAATTTGGCTATAACATGGCCAATGGTCTTGTGAATGTGGGTGCCGTATGTCATGATTCTACCTTTCCTATAAGTGTGCCAAATGATAACATATACGTGTAAAAGTACAAAACCAACTTGAAATCGAGAAATACAGCTGTATTTAACGTATTAGGGATAGAAATACGACGAAACGTCATAGGACAAAAGTTGTAGATCTCTCCAAAATGAAACGCCATTTGCTTTCTGACTTGTGATACGACTTACTGATTAGACACCAATTACCCCGAAACGAAGGTCTGCACCATCGTTAAAATTGCATCCATATTTGGGAATTTTCCTGGGCCAAAAGTTATACATTTGCATATCTTAGAATATTTCCTCAAAGAAAAGAGTGTCCAGCAATCGGGATTAGCACTCGAATACATACGTGGTAATTAAGGAAGAAAATAATACAGTTTAGTAAGTTGAAATTAATAGAAAATGGATTATAACTGAGGACACCGGATGACGACAAATATGTAAATACCAAGTGAATGTATTGGAAAATCAAATGCTCCTCAATAAATTATGTCGGTGTGAATTATGGACATAAGAAAGCGGTAATCGGAGAGAAATTTAAGCGCAGGGATTCTTAGATAATCAGATAAGAAGATGAATATTTGTGTTATTACTTAAGCTATTCGAGGACGGTTATAACCTCCAATGATATTCCGCCAATATCGCGCAGAATGGGCGATTGACGACTCTCTTGCTTTCTACCCAAGGAACAACTACGATTTTAAAGGAATGATGAGGAAAATGGCAATAGGTTATTTCCCTGCTGGGATGCAGTCAGAGACGTTGCCATGGTAACCTGTAGGTTCGTTGTCGGTCTGTCGGTCACTCAATGCAGAGCATGGTATCGGCAGAAAATAGTAAATTTCTCCGTCATTTGAAGAGTAAGGTAAATTATGAACATAACAACAGTTGTTTATAATGAAGAGACCTTTCACATACGGTCCACAGAGTTTACAGAAAATCAATAGTATAAGAGAAAATGGAGGAAAACCGTTGTGGTTTTCCTATAAAACCCCCGTCTTCTCAAAGATTTTAAAATGATATGCATATCGAACCTTCCCGGGGATGAGTATACGCTAAATATGAAGTTTGGTTGAGATCTATCCAGCTGTTTCGACGTAATGGTGGAACAGACAAACAGACAAACAATCAGACACGAAAAGAAAAAACCACCGATTCGGTCTTGAGTTGACCTAAAACGGATAGATATTTGAAAATTTGGCAATACAAAAGGAATTACAGACAGCGGACCCCCTACAACTTTATTTATAAGATTTAAATTCTATCTACAAGTGACTAGTAGAGTTTGACCGCATATCACGACAATACTAAATTGAATAAGTGTCAAATAAATGTGTCGGGGTAACTGTGGTATTGCGAGCACTTGTGTGAGTAAAGTAACGAGTGACTACCCCGCAACATCATCGGAGAACGTCGGAGACCGTCTAGAACTTCAGAGGTACGAGTTCGATCCCACATCAGACCGACCTGGCTTTTCCAGCTCCATTTCATCGCAACAAGAGGGACAAGCAGAACGAGTTCCGGTCCAGTTCAGCATGGTGACCTGAGAGTTCCGATTACCTGATAGGCGATGTTGAAGGCGAGAAATATCTACACTAAGGTGATATGCAATTCAACATGCATTTATTTGAATAAACTTCATACTTAAACACAATTTCAAGTTTTCTTGTAGACAGGGCCCTTCCTCCTGTACCAAGCCCTAGCTATAATTTACCTGAAACATCCCCGGGACATAACTCGTGTAATCTTAAAGTAAATGATAAAGTCGGGCTATATTTTACTGGTACAGGGTACATAAACTCTACTGAATATTAACATATATGTAGATAATTTTAAATTTATATTTTTACACTCCAAACACTGTAGTCTTAGAATAATTATTATTATCTTGATTTATTCCATACACATTAGAGTAAAAAAGACCCAGCCATTTATACCCTCACTCATACCTCTGCATACACACTCATTCACAACCACTCCCACACGCGCACGCAGACACATTCAACTTTGCACCCATCTTTCTTACAATTCTGATTTCTGATTTCTAATTTCTAATTTATACAAGTTGTATACATCGCATGTGGGTTTCTATTTACATATACATTTCCTTTACTGCACGGAGGAAGTGAAGAAGCGGAAGCAGTTTTACCTCAGATGGTAGAAGGTTCCATGTACGAGCAGACCCTGCGTAATAGCAATTTCAATATGAGGTTGTTCTGGCGCAGGGAGGGACAAGAGTAACTCCTTGGCCTCTCTTAAACAAGCGGTAATTAAGCTGCATGCTGTGGAAAGGGAAGAGGTGTGTGTAGTCTGTCAGGGATTTCTTAAGAAAGGCTACATAACGAGTTCACTGGTGGCAATGGAGTGACTGTGTTTAAAGGGATGTGATTTTTAAGAAGACGTTCTGCTCGTCGCTGGACCTCTAGTTTCCTCATAAGTTGCGTTGTCGTTGGGTGCCAGGAAGGAAGGCCATATAGTAGTATGGACCACGCCAGGGAAAAATAAGCCGTTCGTAGGGCGTTATTTCTTCCTCCCGGGAGATATCTACGGACAAAACCTAGCGCTCTGTATGCCTTACGCTTCACTTCCTCCACGTGATTATTCCATTTTAGATTTCCGTAATGTGAATACCGAGCAGTTTAATGGAGTTAGAAGTCGGTAGTTGGATTCCACATAGAGTAGGTTGGTGTTCTAGAGTGGTTGTCTAGCTCTGCTTAGTCTTATATATTTACACTTCTTAATATTTATATACAATTTATTTACTTCACACCACAGAGCTATACTATCCTGATCCGATTGGAATTGCACAATATCATCATTGTTTTTCGTGGCTCTGTAAATGACTGTATCATCGGCATACTGCGCCATAGTCGAATTTACACAATTTGGTAAGTCGAGAGAATTAAATCCTGTAAAGAAGGGGCCCTATCACACTACCCTGAATTTCTCCAGAAGTAATTGTGGTTTGATCTGATTTGGCTACTCCGTACACAACACATTGCATTAGATCCATCAAAAATTACCTCAGCCATGCCAGCAGTTTACTCTGAATTCCGTAGTTGTTAAGTTTTAACAGAAGTATTTGATGTGACACCTCGTCAAAAGCTTTGCTCCAGTCCAGAGTCACACAGTCTATTTGTGAGACATCCGTCTGCTCCAAAGAGAACTGGCAGTAATCAACGACTTTTATTAAAAGTGTTGTGCAGCATTTTCCCGGAATGAAGCCGTGCTGGTTTGAGTCTACAGGTTTCTCTCTTTGAAAATATTCAACTTACATTTAACAACTAGACGTTCTATACGAATTGGGGCATAATTTATACGAAAACATGACACGTGTGATAAATTAGCCGATGAAAGCCTATAGGTTACGCATACGGGAGGAAAATAGACTCAATAAGGGATCAAATAAACAGTACTGAAATTACAAACATGCTCTTAACATCAAGATACGTCATTATAACATGCAAGGTGGCGACTGCAACACGTGTCTAACTGCGTTGGTACAGCATGTGTTCAAACTGTTCAATATCACGCCTCATGCACTATTCAGGTCCTGTAGATTGTTGAACATACTGATACAACAGATTGTTGCAAGGACACAGAAATGACTATCCCCTCTCAAAATTCGGGAATATTCCTAAGCAGAATATCTGACTGGAAAATGGGTTCTTTCTTGTATTCTTGGGGAAACCTGTCCTCATCAACGTGTCCGTCAGTCTGCAGGAACATTGTGAACAGTGCTTGAAACGTTGCGTGTGGACATTATGAACATATGTTGTGCCCACGCGATTAGATACGAATTTCTGTCATCACCTCGCATGTCATTATGACGTATTATGATATTCAGATCATGTTTGTAATCTCACTATCCTTTGTTTTGTTCTATATTGTAATAAGGGTGGCATAGAAAGCCTGTGTGCTTCGGAATGGAACTACGAGTACTACACTCGTAATACCATCGGGGTAGGGAGACAACAAAACTTTACCATCTGTGGTCGTATAGGAAATATGAAAATCAGAAGCCAGGCAAAAGTGGAAGCAAATACTAGACTTAGTTAAAGCCCCGTGGGCACTAACTTACACAAATGAGTGTGAGAGGGTCCTGTGGTTTCGTAGATGTCCGTTACGGCAGGTAAAATATATAAAGGCTATCCCGTATTTTACTGTTCCTTACTCAATATTATTATTATTATTATTATTATTATTATTATTATTATTATTATTATTATTATGACAACTAGAGGACCCGTGCTGTTCCGCAGCATTCGTCATAAATAGGTCAAATAACGTATGTTAATATGAAATTGCTCTATACGCTGCCCGGTTACTTTTTTGAATATTTAATTTTAGGAATTTTATTACGTGTTGATAATGCGTATAGTGATTTTTAGACGTCTTTATTGTAGCGCTGATTAACTTTTACGAACTAGTTTATAGTTGATGGTTTTTTGACTTAATATTTTAGTATTAGATTATTTTGTTTCGCCTGGAAGTTTGTCCATCTCGCAGTATTCATTTTTTTTTTTTTGCTAGTGGCTTTACGTTGCACTGACACAAATAGGTCTTAAGGCGACGATGGGGTAGGAAAGGCCTAGTAGTTGGTGAGAAGCGGCCGTGACCTTAATTGAGGTACAGCCCCAGCATTTGCCTGGTGTGAAAATGGGAAACCACGGAAAACCATCTTCAGGGCTGTCGACAGTATGATTCGACCACACTATCTCCCGGACGCAAGCTCACAGCCGCGTGCCCCAACCGCATGGATAACTCGACCGGTCTTCTCGCAGTCTCTACTGTCTAGGAAATAGATGATACTTTCAGATAAATAATAAAAATAAGTAATTATTGTATTTCGCATGGATACGATGTACACGATTCTAACCCGAGAAGTGTGGATTCAAGACGAATCAACGTCATTTTGGATATTTTCTTTATCAACACTTCCTATTCCTATACCGATGGAGGCTGAACTTGGATTTAAACAGCATCCGGAGTGTCACTATTCACCTCACCGACCCCGAATAATATTATTTATTTATTTATTTATTTATTTATTTATTTATTTATTTATTTATTTATTAATTTATTTATTTATTTATTTATTTATTTATTTAATGACTTTAGCAGTGGCGAGGTTGGGGCTCGTGGCCCTCTCTTACACTTAACCACATAATTAATTTACAGATAATACATACATAAAAATGTACTATTCTATCCTATCCTATCATAAAATCAAAGATAAACTAAAAATTACAGATTTGGACAAGATATAATGAAGAAAAAGCAGAGTTCAAATAAAATAGAATAACATTCGGAGCGTAAAGATAACGAGAAAGATATAAAGTCAAAATAAAAAATAAGATACAAACTGGAAAAATAAGCAATGCATAAAGAGAACGCAATAAGTAATAGAGTAAATGGAAATATAAGTATGGCCATAAAAGTGATATATGTGCATGAGTAAAAAGCTAAATATTATGTACATTTCACTATAATAATAATAATAATAATAATAATAATAATAATAATAATAATAATAATAATAATAATCCTATCGCTTTTCCCACAAATGTGGGGTCCAGGGTGCGAACTGCGTCGCACATGTGGATTTGGCCATGTTTTATGGCCGGATGCCCTTCCTGGCGCCAATCCTATGTGGAGGGATGTAATCATTATTGCGTTTTTCTGTGGTGGTTGGTAGTGTGGTATGTTGTCCGAATATGAACAGCTGAATGTTGGGACGGACACAAACATACAGAAGAATTAATCAGAAGTGATTCAAATTCCCGACCTGGCCGGGAATCGAACCCGGGTCCCTCTGAACCAAAGGCCAGTACGCTGACCATTCAATCAACGAGTCGGACAATAATAATAATAATAATAATAATAATAATAATAATAATAATAATAATAATAATAATAATAATAATAATAATAATAGTAATAATAATAGGATGGTTTCTGCTGTGTATACAGGGTGGTCAGAAACAACGTGTCCTCGGTATATGAGGGTTAGTGTGTGGAACGTACCGATAAATACCTAGAACAATGTCGATATCTCGCACTGTCATTTTATCAGCTGCTGAACTTAGCCAATTAGATCTCTTTGCGTGCGAATTAAAATGGGCTTTGCGAGGCGATGTTGTTAAATGTGCACGTGACTGAAGACCGGCTCCAAACAACTAATGGAAGGAAAAAAAACCCTTGCCGCAGGAGGATTTGAACACGAAGCTCCGAGCTGACAAGATCGCACCATAAGAAGTACGCTACGGTGAAATCCACGCTCTGCTTGTATTTAATGCTGATTACTCGACCAGGTTCTCAAGCCTGTCACGTGCAAGTATAGCAACATCGCTCACAAAGCCCATTTGAATTCGCCCGTTAAACGATCTGATTGGCTAACTTCAGAACGTTATAAAATGATAACGGCACGAGATACTGAATATATTTTTCAAATAATGAATACGGTATGAAAATTATCCTCTCGAAGACTAAATTGATATCAGTAGGTAAGAAATTCAACAGAACAATGTCAGATTGGTGATACAAAGCTAGAACAGGTCGATAATTTCAAGTATTTAGGTTGTGTGTTCTCCCAGGATGGTAATATAGTACGTGCGATTGAATCGCGTTGTAGTAAAGCTAATGCAGTGAGCTCGCAGATGCGATCAACAGTATTCTGTAAGAAGGAAGTCAGCTCCCAGACGAAAATATCTTTACATCGGTCTGTTTTCAGACGGGAGCGAAAGCTGGGTGGACTCAGGATATCTTATTCATAAGTTAGAAGTAACAGACATGAAATTAGCAAGAATGATTGCCGGTACAAACAGGTGGGAACAATGGCAGGAGGGTTCTCGGAATGAGGAAATAAAGGCTAATTTAGGAATGAACTCGATGGATCAAGCTCTATGCATAAACCGACTTCGGTGGTGGGGTTATGTGAGGCGAATAGAGGAGGATAGGTTACCTAGGAGAATAACGGACTCTGTTATGGAGGGTAAGAGAAGTAGAGGTAGACCAAGACGGCGATGGTTAGACTCAGTTTGTAACGATTTAATGATAAGAGGTATAGAACTAAATGAGGCCACAACACTAGTTGCAAATCGAGGATTGTGGCGACATTTAATAATTCACAGAGGCTGGCAGACTGAACGCTGAAAGGCATAACAGTCTATGATGATAATGTATGTATGTATGTATGTATGTATGTATGTATGTATTATTTATCAGTACGATCTGCACTCTAATGCTCGTATAGCAGGTTCACGCTACTTCCGACCACCCTGTATACATACAACCTGTGACAATAATGTTCGGTGAATGAAGTCAGAACGGTCGATCCGGCAACACTGGCGACACACAACGCTGCACCTGCGTAGCAGCAGGTTTTGACCACCTGCTCCCAACGTTGTTCAGTTGAGCATCGTGTGTGTGCCGTGTAAGACCTGTTTGACACAGTGCGTGTTTAGTGCGTTGGTTCTGAACTGCGAACAGGAACGACCAAAAGATCAATGTACAGTTTTGTTTTAAGCTTGGTAAGACACCGAAAGAAACGCATGCGATGCTGATACGTGTTTATGAAGATCAAGCACTGTCCTTGAAGTGTGTGTACGAGTAGTTCGCCCGTTTTCGAGGAGGCCGGGAAAGTGTTTCTGACAACCCCCGTAGCGGAAGACCGGCGACCGCCGTCAGTGACGAAAACATTGAAAAAGTGAGGACATTAATCACGAATGATCGGAGATTAATTGTGCACATGATAACGGATGAACTGCAGTTTAACCGTGAATCCGTGTGACAAAACGTTACCCAGAAGTCAGGAAAGGAGAAAAACGTGTTCTCGTCTTGTGCCACATCACTTAACTGACGACCAGAAACAGGAACGTTTAGAGGATTCACACGATTTTGTCGAAACGGCGGATGCGACACCAAATTCCTTTAACCGTATTGTCACTGAGGATTACACCTGGTGTCTCGTGTACGATTCTGAAACGAAACGGAAAAGCATGGAATGGCGTTCTCCGGGGCCCCCTTGTCGGAAAGAGGTCAGAGCCGAAAAGTCACGTATCAAACTCGCTTTGGAAGGAAAGAGATTTGACGATATTCCTGACATCCAACGAAATGTGACGAGGCTTTTGAACACCATCCCAAAGGATGCCTTCTTGCAAAGTTTCCGGGTAATGTATCGCCGATCTCAGCAGTGCATAGTTATGGGGGGGGGACTATTTCGAAGGACAGTAAGGTCACTGTCGTGCATCGTTCATCTATGTTGATAATACACGACTATTCACCGAACTTTATTGTCACAGGTTGTATTAAGCTGCGTGTTAATATGATGGAGCATTGCGTTGTATGTGATGAGAGTCGCAGAATTGTTGAGGACGGTAGAAACACCCACTTCCCGAGCCAAATGAATAAATCGTTTAATATCAACAATCCCTTCACCTAGCTAAGAATCGAGCTCGGAACTCCGATAACTAAAGGGCAAGGCGCTAACCACTCAGTCATGAAGTCGACCAGTCCTTATTTAGGAAAGATGTAAGCCGTGCTACATACTGATTTCAGCGTTTTTCATTTTAACTTCACATTAAAGGGATGGTTGCTTAACTGTATTTCGCCTTTAAAGAATAACAAGCCCGATGCACCTAGCTGCCTTGGAGTGATTCTCAGCACGCTTAGCTGAGAGGCTTGGTGGTGTCACTTAATATGGTGTTCCTCATTAGGAGTAAATTAGACCTATAGCGCACAGTAGCAGGATATATTGCTCGCAGAGAGCATCCCTGGCACACCTCACGTATGTCGGTAATTACACAAGGGGAAGCACTTTACCAGGTATTACACCGTTATGCATGTTATATGAATGTCCCAGGTGTTCGCCTTACGCCGTAGTGCTCCACTGTACTCTGTATTGTGTCATATTTCTCCCTCGCCCCCCCCCTGTGTGTAACAGATTGACAGTCAACTTTTTAATGTACAGAGTATAATAATAATAATTTCGTGTGGCTATTTCTAGCCGAGTGCAGCCCTTGTAAGGCAGACCCTCCGATGAGGGTGGGCGGCATCTGCCATGTGTAGGTAACTGCGTGTTATTGTGGTCGAGGATAGTGTTATGTGTGGTGCGTGAGTTGCAGGGATGTTGGGGACCGCACAAACACCCAGCCCCCGGGCCATTGGAATTAACCAATGAAGGTTAAAATCCCCGACCCGGCCGGGAATCGAACCCGGGACCCTCTGAACCGAAGGCCAGTACGCTGACCGTTCAGCCAACGAGTCGGACAATATACAGAGTGAAAGGTACCGAATGAACACACAGATTATTCAACATGGTGCGCAATGTATTTCAAGATAGAGGATCCGTTTCAATCTACCTTTTTTTTTACATAATTCGTTTTACGTTGCACCGACACAGATAGGTCGTATGGCGACGATGGTGTAGGAAAAGCCTAGGAGTGGGAAGGAATCGGCCGTGGCCTTAAAATTAAGGTATAGCCTCAGCATTTGCCTTTTTTTAAATGTCGTGTGGCTATTGCTATCCGAGTTCAGCCCTTGGAAGGCAGACCCTCCGATGAGGGTGGGCGGCATTTGCCATATATAGGTAACTGGGTGTTATTGCGGTGGAGGATAGTGTTATGTGTGGTGTGTGAGTCGCAGGGATGTTGGGGACAGCACAAACACCCAGTCCCCAGGCTACTGGAATTAACCAATGAAGGTTAAAATCCCCGACCCGACCGCGAATCGAACCCGGGACCCTCTGAACCGAAGGCCAGTACGCTGACCGTTCAGCCAACGAGTCGGACATTTGCCTGGTGTGAAAATGGGAAACGACGGAAAACCATCTTCAGGGCTGCTGACAGCGGGGTTCGAACCCACCGTCTCTCGGATGCATGCTCACAGCTGCGCACACATAACCACACGACCAACTCGCCCAGTTTCAATCTACCAGCTAAAGCAGGATATCAAATTGCACGTTGTTAATTTTGCGATACACACTATGCACAGCGAACGCTGAGATTGCACGGCCATTTTTTTGCACAACATTCGGAAGGAGTTTGACGTCTACGGTGGGGATGTCACAAGTATTCAAGCACAAACGATTTTTTAAAAATTAAAATATTTCTACCAGGATTTAAAAGTGATTAGGAGGAATGGCAGGTGCGGATCCTTCTGATATTTTCGGTGCTGGGCTCAGCAAGTTCCCCGCCGCTTGAATCGTTTCAGGGATCGAGAGTTGCGAAAGACCCATCATACCAACCAGCTGCTTTTGCACAGGACCTTCAGGTGAATGTTGCTGGCTAAACATGTGCACAATGGATTGCCGTGCGTGTTCCAACGGAACTCGGCACCTGCGTACAAAGCTGTGACAACACAGGTTCGCATGATAGTCAATCTGTACGACTACTTCACACCAAACATCTCGCCAGACATTGATTCTCCTAGATACTGTCGAGCGGCATGTTGTTGAACCGGGGAGTAATCAGCGTCCCCACGTTAGATAACTTTCATCCTACCGGGTCAATCTGCGTATCGGGTAAACTAATCAATTAGAGTGAAGGAAAGTTCTTCTCCACGCAGCATACTTCCATCTCATCGTACTATTTTAACCCGCAATAATATTGATTATTGATTATTAAAATCAATCAAAGGCATTTATGTTGACAATTGGGCTTCAGTGAGAATCGATGGTAGTATGAGTTCTTGGTTCAGGGTACTTACAGGACTTAAACAAGGCTAAAATCTTCCACCTTTGCTGTTCGTAGTTTACATGGATCACCTGCTGAAAGATATAAAATGGCAGGGAGGGATTCAGTTAGGTGGAAATGTAGTAAGCAGTCTGGCCCATGCTGACGACTTGGTCTTAATGACAGATTATGCCAAAAGCCTACAGTCTAATATCTTGGAACTTGAAAAGAGGTGCAATGAGTATGGTATGAAAATTAGCCTCTCGAAGACTAAAATGATGTCAGTAGGTAAGAAATTCAACAGAATTGAATGTCAGATTGGTGATACAAAGCTAGAACAGGTCTATAATTTCAAGTATTTACGTTGTGTGTTCTCCCAGGATGGTAATATAGTAAGTGAGATTGAATCAAGGTGTCGTAAAGCTAATGCAGTGAGCTCGCAGTTACGATCAACAGTATTCTGTAAGAAGGAAGTCAGCTCCTAGACGAAACTATCTTTACATCGGACTGTTTTCAGAAGCGGAAGCGAAAGCTGGGTGGACTCAGGATATCTTGTTCATAAGTTAGAAGTAACAGACATGAAAGTAGCAAGAATGATTGCTGGTACAAACAGGTGAGAACAATGGCAGAAGGGTACTCGGAATGAGGAGATAAAAGCTCAGTTAGGAATGAACTCAATGGATGAAGCTGGACGCATAATCCGGCTTCGGTGGTGGGGTCATGTGAGGCGAATGGAGGAGGATAGGTTACCTAGGAGAATAATGGACTCTGTTATGAAGGTTAAGAGAAGTAGAGGTAGACCAAGACGACGATGGTTAGACTCGGTTTCTAACGATTAAAGATAAGAGGCATAGAACTAAATGAGGCCACAACACTAGTTGCAAATCGAGGATTTTGGCGACGTTTAGTAAATTCATAGAGGCTTGCAGATTGAACGCTGAAAGGCATGACAGTCTATAATGATAATGTATGTATGTATAACAAAATGAAATTCCACCTGATCTATCTACTGCAATACTGTGAGTCTCCTTCGTTCTATAAACCTCATCTGACTGCCTCTAACGTCATTTCCTTTGTAATAAAGACACTTCTTTTTTTTATATTTGCCTTACATCGCACCGACACAGGGAGGTCTCTACTAGCTGCTTTAAGTCGCACCGACACAGATAGATCTTACGGCGACGATGGGACGGGAAAGGCCTAGGAATGGAAAGGAAGCGGCCGTCGCCTTAATTATGGTACAGCCCCAGCATTTGCCTAGTGTAAAATGGGAAACTACGGAAAACCATCTTCAGGGTTGCCGACAGTGGGACTCGAACCCACTATCTCCCAATTACTGGATACTGGCCGCACTTACGACACTTATCTTGGCTTGTGCTATACTGATTCCTGATGACGTATTTTACACACTCCCGCTCATTGTATATTAAAGCTTATGATCTCCGATGTGAGCCTCCGTGGCTCAGGCGGCAGCGCACCGGTCTCTCATCGCTGGGTTCCGTGGTTCAAATCCCGCTCAGTCCACGTGAGATTTGTGCTGGACAAAGCGGATGCAGGACAGGTTTTTCTCCGGGTACTCCGATTTACCCAGTCATATTTCATTCCAGCAACACTCTCCAATATAATTTCATTTCATCTATCATTCATTAATCATTGCCCCAGGAGAGTGCGATAGGCTTCGGCAGCCGGCACAATTACTACCCTCGCCGCTAGATGGGGGTTTCATTCATTCCATTCCTAACTCGGTCGAATGACTGGAAACAGGCTGTGGATTTTCATCTTCGATGTGAAAATTTTTCACTTGTAACAGTGCTCCGCAGTGCAGTGGAGTGGACACCGAACTTCTTTTCTAGTAAAGGTAGACTCTGTTCTACACATAAGGAACTTTATTTTGTTACGCTGGGGCTATACCTTAATTAAGACTACGACCGCCTGCTATCCTTTGCTATTGGCTTTTATGTCGCATCGACACAGGTAGATTATGGCGATGATGGGATATAGAAGGCCTAGGAATTAGAAGGAAACGGCCGTGGCCTTAAATAAAATGGGAAACCACGGAAAAGATCTTCAGGGCTGCCAACAGTTGGATTCGAACCCACTATCTCCCGGATGCAAGCATACAGCCGCGCGTCCCTAAGCACACGGCTAACTTGCACGGTCGTTTCCTATCCCATCGTCACCATATGACCTATCTGTGTCGGCGCGACGTAAAGCGTAAAAAAATATCTTTCTTGCAGCTGGTAGGGATATTAACAATATTTGGTACTAGTCAATGTTTTCATTCCGTACTCTGAAGGGGTCCGTTGGGCCCCTTAGATGGTTACACGCTCTCTCAGGCCAGGAGACGTGTGCAATGATTTATGATGGGCGAAGAGTGAAGTGGGTGCGCCAAGCCCTATGAATGGATCTATCCTGGTATTCACCTTAGTGCAGGAGAATGGAAAACCACGGAAAAACCACTCTCAGGACAGCGGCGGTGGGGATCAGTCCCTGCAAGACTATCAAAAGCAAGGCACTGTTATGTCGGGGGTACGGGGTGGTAGTAGAAGCTTTCATTCCCTACCCGGACAGGTACGGTGAGTCTCTTTAGATGGCAAAGCCGTCCTTCAGGGCAGGGAGGTTTGCGCAGATAGGGTCTAATGTGATTTGCAGAGAAGGTAACGTGATTGCGGTCGTTCATTAGTGCAGAATAACGGGAAAGCACGGAAAACCATTCTCAGAACAGCCGACGGTGGGGACCAATCCCTCCACCTCTTGAAGGTAGAGCAAAAAGGCTAACCAAAACTAGCAGCTGTTAAGCCGAAGCCACTGTACTCGGACTTTATAAAAAATGAAATTTGTTTGGGGCATCGACCTAGAAAGATCATTTGCCAGTACAGTACTTGCACCATATGTAAAGAACCTGCGTATATTTTGTAAATGGCGGAAGTATAAAGTGTTGAATGTGAGGAAAGGAAGGTTAAGGACGATACAAACACCCAGTTCCCAGGCCAGAGATATTAATCATTTACAATTAAAAAACCCTGTCCCAGCCGGGAATCGAACCCGGGGCCGGCGGATGACAGGCGGACGAGTTGCTCCTTACACTGCGAGGCCGGACTACTCGGACTTAATATTTGCATCATCAACACCTAAAAGTTGTCATTCCCCTCCCTGAAGAGTAGGAACGGGCCACCTAGAAGGTTACTCCTTCTCTCTGGCCAGGAGATTTAGACAGGTTGATGAAGGATTGAAGGACACAAGAATAGGGTAAAACGTGTCGTGAAGAAAGAGGTGGTGGGGGGGTTTCTTTTCGATCTCTTTGCTAAATGTTTTATTTATCTTTATACATGTTACAGAGATGATTACATGATGTACGTATTCCAAAATGGAATTACTGCAAGAAAAGAAGATATTAGAACAATACTAGACATGAAATATAATACTATACTATAACGGTGTTTTTCATAATGATAGGCCCGCCGTACTGGGTATGAAATGAAAGTTTAGTATCCCTTCCTCCAAATATTAAGGCTCCTGCGTAACGGAGACTCGTTTTGGCTATCCTTGAAGCTCTACATTCGGGAAGTGGACGACCTGGTCCCAACCATCGGCTGTCCCGAGAATGGTTTTCCGTGGTTTTCCATTCTCCTGCATTCAAAATAGGAAGATCTGCAATACGCGATCTGAACATGTCTTCGGACTCTCCCGGCACTAAGGATGAATGAATGAATGATTAAACAAATACGTAAATCAAATTTCATTTGAAAAAGCAAAATTTATGACAGACATCAAAACTGTCCCACCTGAACTCCAATTGGCTCCAGTCACATCTCTCGAGTAAAATAATTTAAATATTTAAGTGACTGGGTTACTGAAAATTGAATTGAAAAGAAATCTATTTATCGTGACTCCAGAAAATGGAGACTGCGTATCAGTTAAAAAAAATGCTTACAACAAAAAAGTATCTCCTAGAACTGCAAAATAGAACTGCAAAGTCCAATACTATACTACAGTAATCAAATCCGAAGCTTTCTGCGCATCAAAAACTCTCAGTCTTCAACATAAAACACTAAAAGTATAATTAGAAGCGAAGGAACGTAAAATAATGTGCCATTTCACCGTTCTATAGTTGCTGTATTAGGAACAAAAATGGCGCTCCGGCTATTAACGGATCAGTATAAAAGCAATTAGCAGCCGTACGAGCTGAAGAGACAATAAATTCAACCGGCAATCACGAAAAGAACAACTTTTAGAAGGCGGTGAGAAAGAATGACGAGAGCGGATTATTTAAACCGATTATTGAAAACAAATTCTTCCATTGGAACAAATCTCAATCCAGCACTGCATCGAAGAAAGAACGGAGTCGAGTAAAGAAACCAGTACTTATCGGATTCTTTAATCAATTATTGAAGAAAAGATCAAATCTGCGATAACCCGCTTAACATCAGCTGTGGTTGACACATATACGTGAGATTATAGACCAGCTGTTAGGAAACGTCAAGTTGGAACTGTACTACGTCACGGTTGGGCTCGGAATATTGCATTTGCCCGATACTGCACAACTTCAAGAGAGCTGAACTAAACGGAAAATAAAGTGCAATTCTAAAAGCACGTAAAATTCACCGTTTCGGCGAGCAAGGCAATTGAAATAAGGACGATAGTTAGAGCTGTTATAAGCAAACTAGACGGACCAAATTACATTTATACTTTTCGCATTAGCACTACTAAGCAGATTACAGCATGTATAAATCAACTAATGCCTTGTGTTATTCTGTCCTTGACGCAATGAAGACCACTATGATGTTCTAAGAAGCTCAGGCAGAGACTACTCCGGCTATGGTGGCGCTTCACGAGATTGATGACCCAGGAGGGCGGTAATCAGCTGTGAGGACGAGATGGACCCGATTACCTAATCCGAACCATGGAGCGAGGCCTACCATCCCATGACGATTAACAGCAAGATGGAAATCACTACCCAATAAGCAAAGTTAAGTCCCCATTTGAGTCGTGTCGTAAGTAGAAACCTTTATCCTTTTGGTTAATATATAATGTGCATTATGACATTGTGTGTGCGTAGTTAATATACAAGTGTACTTACAAGGAAATAGGTATTCATCTAAAGTTACCGTAAATCCCAGACATAGGTGTGAAATACCAGTGAATGCCGTTCGTAAGTTTGTCAATATGGTAGTGGAGAAGTGATTGATATTTTTCTTAATTCGTTGTCAGTGAAGTGTTAGAATATTAAGAGGAAGCTAATATACATGCGTGATGGTTTTAACAAAATAACAAGCGTAAAGATCGTATTTAGGGAATGTTTACAATAAAATATAGTGGCACAGTTTTAAGGTTACGATGTGCTGTTCTTTGATACTATGACAGTAATGATAATGATTTATATATGTGTAGGTTATGGCACATATGTTGCGTATTTTGATGAAACGAGTGCTTTGATTATGAATGCTACACGATAATTGAAGTGTTAAATGGTGAATGTAATAAGCATATGAGTTGATAGTATATTTTGATGGTGATAGTTATTGTTATTTAGGAAGTTGGTCATAGTATTCTTCGAGAGATGGTAGTATGTGTAGGTTGCACATGCTAAGGTATATGTATTGAAACGTACTGTTTTCGATCGCTATTTTATTCCCTAATATATATAGTACAGATTAGGATACGATCTCAATGCCATCACTATAGAATTAATTGAGTAAGTAGGATCATCAGAAGAGCCGAGAGGCCACTTACGTCAATATTTAGGCCTTCACTGACATACCTATGATTGTTTTCATGTATTCTCACAGACGGCGATTTAACTTGTGATTTTATGGGAGCAACTTAACACATCACTGGTAACTTAGTCTTTCATATGTGGATTTTAGATGAAGATAGAGTCTTCCTATGTGTCAATTTTTCCACCTATGGTATTATTCGTTGGAAGGTTAATTGAATACACTCGGTAATGCTATATTAAGTCATATACGCACTTTAATTGAATTTCAACCATGAATTAAAATAATAATTGAATAATTTAGCCACATAATCATTACAATGGAATTATTTTGAGATTACTTACGACTTAAAGTGGACTTAGATTTGCTTATATGGAAGTCAGTTAGTATGAAATATGAAACATACCAAAATTTGAAATATCAACTAGTGAAAATCCCTAATGGACAGACCTTAATTTTCTCACACGATTTTTCTACTGTGCGTGGACATTGATGTGAAGTGTTCAGCCGAGTGATATGCATTTCTTTTTTTGCATGTGAATTTAGGTTCAGACGATTGAATTTTGATAATTTTAAGGAGCAATCCAGCTTAATATGGAAAGATTCCAGATCTTAATTAATTAATTAATTGATTGATTGATTGATTATTGGCCACTTTCTTTGCGTTTTCACATTTTCAATTGAAACCCAATTTGAACATTGTATATAGTAGGGAATATAGCTTGTTTTACTTAACTCATTTGGATACATCCAATTATTACAATTATGTTGAATAATTTTACTTGATTATATAATTTATTTTTTATTTATTTTCATTTAATTCTCTTGGATACTACTTAGTCACGATACAATTCTTCGACAGGCTAGGACTAGGATATAGATGAATGAGGCCTAATTTTATTTATTTATTTATTTATTAGAGGTTTTTCCAAACCTGTTTTCTGCAATGCAACATAATTACGGCACGTAGAGATGCTGATTGCGTAAGAAACCAGCCACAGTGTATAAATAATTTTTCAAGATATTCTATCTTTATTTCAAGTCATACTTAGACCAATTTATTAATAAAAGCTGAGTAGTGAAAACATTAAAATTCTTTCAATGTCTACTTAGAATAAGTACTAGATATAAGCTTATAATGACTGATTCTGATTGCGATTATCATGATGACATGTAAGGAATTCTTGACAAGCCATGATAATCTGTTTTTTACGATACATTTCGGTATCATACAAGTACGGTATCCGACTAATAGCGTGTTGAAGACGTTCATCTACGTAGGTTGGGATTTACCGTAGGCCATCGGTGTACTTCCTCACGCGGAACTCACAACCCAGCAATATTTGGCAGATGGAATTATTATTAAGAGCTAGTCTGGAACTCGTGTATCCCCACCTGGACGCGGGAGTGGTGCATGAAGTAAATTGTCGCCCATACGTGTGGAAAATAGAGAAAGACACCGTGGGAGTAAAGGGTCGCCAAAACATGTAGTAATTGGCGCCGCAACGTGTTGCAATTCAGGAGAAAGACACCGTGGGAGTAGAGTTGCCAAAAACATGTAATTTTTCGTGCCCAATTGTGTGGCAATTTTGAGAAAGATACTGGAATGGTTTCCGAAGGCATGTAATTTTGTCGCATTCCCGTGGAAATTTGAAAAAAACACCGTGGGAGAGAGACGTTGGTCATCAGACCATGTACATTTGATGCTACGTCATATTCATAATGAAGAGAAAGGCATTAACGTCAAGAAATGGAGTTTTCGAGTCTTGTAGAATTACGCAAACATGTGGCAGTCTGAGAGAAAAGAAATTTTACTGAGAGAACTTTGATAAGAAGGGAAGGTATTTTAGGAATTGATTTGACAGAGGATTTTGAACGTATGGACCAGATGATGGAGTGAAAATGGAAGTATCGTGCAAAACTTAGTTATATCTGGTAAAAGAAGTTGTCGTTTGACCAGATAAAATTTTATATTGGGATCGAAGAAAACACAGGAGGACAATGGACTGTGAAGTCGAGTAGATGCCCAATAATAATAATAATAATAATAATAATAATAATAATAATAATAATAATAATCAGAGATAAAAGAGAAGAGAAACGGATGGATGAGATGAAGAAAATATCTCAGGACGGCTGGAAATAATCGAATTTCTATCTAGAGGAAGCTGAGGTAGAATATGAAGACTTTATAATTATAGATATAAAACATTGTAAGTGAATTTAAGGAATGTTGTTAATATGTTAGTCACAATTTATTATGAAATAACTTAGATATAGGAAGTAGATGGTAAGAAATTAAGTTATTTGAATTTAATTATTCATGCCAGAATTAAGGTTTGGAATCTTAGTCATTAGGGTAAATGTTTCATATTTCATGGAGTAATTGGGTCAACCTCGTAAGCAAAGCCTAGTCAGAGTAGTTAAGCCTGTATTTAAGCATAGTACAAGTACAGTTGAGTGAGTTAAGGATAAGAATATTTGTGAATATTGAACTATAGAGAAGTTAGGGCAGAATTAGAGTATTATCTGAAATAATAGAGAACTCGGAAATAGTACGTGAAAGTAAAGATGTCGACGTTAAGCCAATTAAAAGCACAATTTGAAGAGTACCAGAAGGTACAGGAGGAGAAGCAAGAAGAGAAGGAAAGAAAGCAGAAAGAAGAACAACAGGGAATGTTGCAAGCCATAAAGCAAATGATGGAAGAAAACCGAAAGCGCGATGAAGAAGCTAGAAAACGTGACCAAGAAACTAAGAGAGAAAGGCAAGAAGAAATGAGAAAGCAAGAGGAAAGATTAAGGGAAATGATGGAAGGAATGAATAAGAAACAGAAGGAAGAACAGGAAGAGAAAGAGAGGAAACGGAAGGAAGAACAGGAAGAAAAGGAGAAGAGACAGGAAGAAGAGAGAAAAAAAGAGAAGCAAGAATGGGAAGAGAAATATCAAAGACTCGTGGGAGAAATCACTAGTAAACAGGAAGAGAAACAGAAGCAAATGATGGAGGAAATCACTAGTAAACAGGAAGAGAAACAGAGGCAAATGATGGAGGAGATGAAGCAGATGAAGGAGGAGATGAAGAAAGGTCATCAGGAGCAGAAAGAAGAATTGAGCAAATATCAGGAAAAGATGGAAGAGGTAACTAGGGAGCAAGAAGAAAGACACGAAATAATAATGACGGAGATGAAAGAAGAGATCTTGAAAATAGGATCGGATATGGGAAAAATCAAGAACCACATGGAAGAATGGAAAGCAGAAATTAGCGGAAATATGGAAGAGAAAAACCAGAAAATACAAAAAGAAATAAATGACATCAAGAAAGAGATGATAGGGAGCAATAACTATCTACAATCTCTAAAGGAGAATGAGATAAAGAACCTGACAGACAATATGGAGAGATTGCATATAGATTCCCAAGAGAAATGGAAACAATGCGAGGAGAAGATTGGGAAGTTAAGCGGCGAAATACAGACAACGAATGCTGATTTGGAAAAGAAATACGAACAAGCTGCAGATCAGATCGGGAATAAAATGATGGAAATAAGAGACGAAATCGAGCATAACAAAGAAGAACTAAATCAGAGGATGAGTAAATCTGAGGAAGGACTTCGGCAGATACAAGCTCAAATACGAGAGATCCGAGATGAAGAACATGGAAGGACTGTTACGATATCCAACGACGAGTGTCGTAAGAACGTGGAATTTCAGATGAATGAGAGAGAAGCTACATCTATACCGGTTACGCGTTCGAATCACAGTATTGTGGAAAGGAATACAGAGAATGGAAGCAGTGGGAATCCCACTATAATAAATGTAATAAAGACATTCGACGATAGGCCTAAACATTTTAATAACACCACGAGTATTTCACCAAAACGTTTTCTTCGAGAAATTGATGACTATTTTAGAGAGCATGGTATCCCAGAGGAGAAAAAACTGAAAGTAGTAGAAAAACACTTGGACGCAAATCCTAGTTTGTGGTTCCAAGCATTCAAATATACTTTTCATGAGTACAGCGATTTTAAAATAGCATTCTTGCAGCGCTTTTGGAATCCAGACGTTCAGCACAACCTACGTTTAGAAGTCTATTCCCGTAAATATGCTTCAAATGGTCAAACAGGGTTCAGCGATTTCTTTGCCCACAAGTTTTACCGTTTTCAGGACCTGGATTCACCACCCAGCGAACTTGAAGCAATTAAGACCATACAACGTCAATTTCCATTAGACGTTCAACGATTATTAGCTACTGCTAACCCGGTAACCGCAGTACAGATGGAGACAACGCTAAGGCAGATTGACATGACTACGGTACCACATCCTCACAGGATAGCTAGGAACGGTTACAGTGAAGAAACTGTTAACATACTTACGCAAGTTAACACGAGTAGAAATACCCTGGAAGAACGTAGGAACATAAACAGAAAAAGACAATGGGGTAATCCAGAAAATAGAAGAAAGGAGGAAGAAAAATGTCATTGCAGGAGAGGAGCCTATGGTCAAGGGACATATATGGGAAATAGGAGATACAAGCCCAATATGCGACTGAGGAACCAGTATCGAGAAGGCAGAGGAAGAAATAATTTCAGAGAGAGACCCCGATACGAAAGAAGGAATGTTAGGGATAGCCAAGAAAAGGAAAGTTACAACCGAAGGTACATTCAGGAACTGAATGAGGCCCGAAATGATAAAATTAAATGGGAAAAGGCTATAAGAGATCAAGACGTAAATACTGACGTGGAAGGAGCCGAGAGTCTTGAACTACAAAGATTTAAGAAACGAAGACAGGAAGAACAGGCGCTCAATCCCAACACAAAGGAATTTGAGTGTAGGAGAGAGAGCGAAAGGCCGACAAGCAAAAAAAAAAAACGCCGATTTCAGATTAGAAGGTGAAATTGAGAATGTAGAAAACGCAGGAAATTTCAAAATTAACAGTTATTTTATAACGCAAGTAGATTCGTGGGAGATTGATTCTGAAGAATTGGTGAAGGACTTAACAAAGCGTCATATGAAGAAAAGATATAATTTACCTATTATAGTAGCAAGAGTAGGAGAACTTAAAGTACATTGCCTCGTGGATTCTGGAGCCAGTATTAGTGTGTTATCCAAAGAGCTTTTCCAAGACATGAATAAAAGAATGAAACTACTAACAATACCAGTGTCAAAAATTAAGATACGGGGTATTGTACCTGACAAGACAGTGGAGTGTAATGTACAAACATATCTGGAGATTAATATAGGAAGCAGAAATTTTGAACACCCATTCGTAGTCATGAACCGAATCAAATATAACATTATACTAGGAATAGATTTTATGACAGCCACAGGAATGACCATTGACATGGAGAAACAAGAGATAAGATTTCCTATTTGCGATGATAATACTGAAGAAAAACAGGAAAGAATTAAGATCAATGAGGACGTTGGTGTAGTTAATAGTGTGAAAGTCGAGGAAGAAGGAGAGGACCCACAGTCAGAAAGGAATCCGAAATTGCAGATAGAAGGGAATGAAATGTCAATCTCATGTGGGAATATACTAGAAAGTATTGAGAAGGTCATGATTACAGTGGAGGAGGAAAATATACCAAACATCTCAGAAGCAGTTGCAAATGCCAAGATTTCACCTGTTGAAAAATCCAGACTTCACGGAATCTTGCAGGAATATTCAGATCTATTCAGGAACAAGCCAGGACAGATTCCCAATTTTAGGTACAAGTTGTTAGTAAATGATTGGACACCTTTTAACGGGAAATTATATGGGGTACCGGAGAAATATTTCTCAGAGGTAAAAGAAATTATAAAAGGCATGGAGGATGATGGAATCATCATGAAAACATCCAGTCCATATTTGAACCCGTTAGTAATAGTAGTGAAAAGCAACGGGAAACTGAGAATTTGCCTAGACGCGCGATGCTTAAATACCCGATGCTTAAATAGCGTGTTGAAGACGTTCATCTACGTAGGTTGGGATTTACCGTAGGCCATCGGTGTACTTCCTCACGCGGAACTCACAACCCAGCAATATTTGGCAGATGGAATTATTATTAAGAGCTAGTCTGGAACTCGTGTATCCCCACCTGGACGCGGGAGTGGTGCAATAATGAGATCAATCCTAGGACTGAGAATCAGATATGGAGTACATTTTCCGAAACAAAATGTGAAATTTATGCAAGAATGTCCAAGTTTACAGACACAATGCGCATGCGAAGAATACAATTATTGAGGCGCTTATGAAGTATGAATTCAGACTGACTCACAGAATTTACACATTCTTTAGGAATATAACCACTAGATCAAATTGATACAAACAGACTGAGAAGGACCTGAAGGAATTAAGATCACCAAATCTACTGCGCCGAGATGAAATCAGAAAGGAATCACACTCACACGGGGTTTTAAGGAAGATGAGTGAATGACTAACCGACATGTAGCCTGTGGTCCTTGCAACGAAAACACAGCTATGCACCACATATGAAGGAATACTTGGCTAAAAGAAAAGCCGACACATGTTGATTCCGCGTGGTCTTAAGTGACTCATTCCCGACAAAGAATAAGAAATCAAATCGATTAACATGTTCTTTGTTGTTTAAATTGGAGATCTCAAGAGATCCGATGTTTCAACATGTCTATGCAATCTGAATATGTCACTGTGTTTAAAATGTTTTGTTTGTCTAATACCACGTGCGACAAGAATGGACACTGTTCAAATATGTGTTCATTTATGGCAAATGTAGCCAATTAGGATAATTTACCTTCATGTTATCCTGTTCATCTTACGGTCTAAGACTGTTTGTTGAATTACAGTTTATTGAAGAAATACACTGACTGACAGAGCAAATGCAACACCAAGAAGGAGTGGTCAGAACTTTATGCCAATTGCAGGGTAGACTGACGTCACTGAGGTATGCTCATGATGTGAAATGCGCCGCTGTGCTGCGCACGTAGCAAACGATAAATGGGACATGGCGTTGGCGAATGACCCACTTCGTACCGTGATTTCTCAGCCGACAGTCATTGTAGAACGTGTTGTCGTGTGCCACAGGACACGTGTATAGCTAAGAATGCCAGGCCGCCGTCAATGGAGGCATTTCCAGCAGACAGACGACTTTACGAGGGGTATGGTGATCGGGCTGAGAAGGGCAGGTTGGTCGCTTCGTCAAATCGCAGCCGATACCCATAGGGATGTGTCCACGGTGCAGCGCCTGTGACGAAGATGGTTGGCGCAGGGACATGTGGCACGTGCGAGGGGTCCAGGCGCAGCCCGAGTGACGTCAGCACGCGAGGATCGGCACATCCGCCGCCAAGCGGTGGCAGCCCCGCACGCCACGTCAACCGCCATTCTTCAGCATGTGCAAAACACCCTGGCTGTTCCAATATCGACCAGAACAATTTCCCGTCGATTGGTTGAAGGAGGCCTGCACTCCCGGCGTCCGCTCAGAAGACTATCATTGACTCCACAGCATAGACGTGCACGCCTGGCATGGTGCCGGGCTAGAGCGACTTGGATGAGGGAATGGCGGAACGTCGTGTTCTCCGATGAGTCACGCTTCTGTTCTGACAGTGATAGTCACCGCAGACGAGTGTGGCGTCGGCGTGGAGAAAGGTCAAATCCGGCCGTAACTGTGGAGCGCCCTACCGCTAGACAACGCGGCATCATGGTTTGGGGCGCTATTGCGTATGATTCCACGTCACCTCTAGTGCGTATTCAAGGTACGTTAAATGCCCACCGCTACGTGCAGCATGTGCTGCGGCCGGTGGCACTCCCGTACCTTCAGGGGCTGCCCAATGCTCTGTTTCAGCAGGATAATGCCCGCCCACACACTGCTCGCATCTCCCAACAGGCTCTACGAGGTGTACAGATGCTTCCGTGGCCAGCGTACTCTCCGGATCTCTCACCAATCGAACACGTGTGGGATCTCATTGGACGCCGTTTGCAAACTCTGCCCCAGCCTCGTACGGACGACCAACTGTGGCAAATGGTTGACAGAGAATGGAGAACCATCCCTCAGGACACCATCCGCACTCTTATTGACTCTGTACCTCGACGTGTTTCTGCGTGCATCGCCGCTCGCGGTAGTCCTACATCCTACTGGGTCGATGCCGTGCGCATTGTGTAACCTGCATATCGGTTTGAGATAAACATCAATTATTCATCCGTGCCGTCTCTGTTTTTCCCCAACTTTCATCCCTTTCGAACCACTCCTCCTTGGTGTTGCATTGTCACTGTCAGTCAGTGTACATGAAATTGTTTTTACATTTGCCATTAATGCACTCACATAAATGAGCCCAACGCGAATTGGTAACGATCTCATATTTGCAGCTGAGAGAAAGTCGAGATATTAAACACATTTCAGTAAAATATCTTAATTCATAATTGGCTTGTTACGCTTCACGAAGAGAATCTGTACAAATCAAGCACACAGTGAAATTAAGGAAGTTTGAGTTTCCTGCCTTTTGATATTACAAAGATCTATCATAATCATTTTATAGGTTTGGGCAATTCCTTTTTAAATAATGAGAATCCCGTCGACTGGCTTTGTAGCCTCGTAATTACGAAAGATGTATCTAACATCGACAAAGGATAGCCTTAGGAAGCGATGATATCTACGAATGCCTTGAAAGCTGCAGCTGCCTCATAAAAATAAGTTAGTTTCCGTTCGGTCTGTACATTATGAAAATGATCGGCGAGTCCATCAGACGATGAGATATCGTTTGCTACGTTCGTGGTAAATGGCTAAAGAGAATATTAGAGGCCGAAAAGTTCCTATGATGTCCTTCAGTATTGTCTGATGATGTGCAGTGGGGAGAAAGTTGGCGTTAAGGAAATCAATATGTATATCACAGGCAGCTTGTGGCAATCAGTAAGAGAGACATTCGATATTATGATATCTCTAGATGACTGATTGCCTTATGTAAATGATACAATGATAAACTTAGCGTGATGATACCTCTCCTTGTGGGGGTCTTGTAATTTGAGCACTCGGTTACGTACCCAGTGTTGACAAGCCTCTTTTTCTTCGCGTATAGATGGGCTAACACATGTCAGTGAAAGCACTGCGAATACAGGTATAGTTTTTTAATAACATCGCTGTGAACTTTCTAATCTTTAGATATAGGAATCATAATACTTAATTCTTAATTTTTATTAAATTTAATTTAGTAGTTTGACAAATCAAATGTAGATATTGATATAATTATTATGTTGAATTTATTTTGAATTCATATTACAAATTAGTTCCTTTTAAGGAGGAAATGCGATTTTAAATTTATTTTTTTATTTAAAATTGAAACTTTCTCTCTATAACAGTGCAAATGTTTTGTTAATATCCCCAAAACTTTCGAATTTACGACCAAAAACATGAAGCCCTGTAACACAAGCAAGCCTTCTATCGGTAAGTTTGTTGCTTGTTTTCCATAACTTTTGTTTCTCCGAACAATTAACCTGATAATTCTGAACATTTTCAATATATTGAAATGAAATTTTACATGCATATATATTTCATAGAGAAGAAGAAAATGTACTCGAATTATTGAACTAGCTTCATTGGTTAAATTAAAAAAAAATATTTCAAATGAAAATTAAGGAAAAATTGACTACTCGAAAATAACTTCATGAAAAAAATTTAAACTTGATGGGCTTTACTTATTCTAGTTCATATTGTAGCTGTAACATTACTAATCATAATAAAAAGTAGTGGAAAAATATTCATGAGTTTGTAAATTATCAGCGTAAAAATTGTGGCCATGGTACACGGCCATTTTGAATAATTAGTCATACATAGTGCCATAGGCTTATATGATTCATAACTATGTAGGCATACTATTAAGGAGTATTCATATCCATTGCTGCGGGAAAAAAGTTTAACCCACCTCAATTTTCTATGTTCAAATTTGTGGCTCCCCCCATAAAATATTTAATATTTTCCACAATTTCTCTGTTCACTGATGTGGTTAAGTATAAGAGAGGACTATGAGTCCTACATTAAACTTAAAAACGAATGCATAAAAACGAAATAAATTAGAATAATTTTGAACAAAACAGCTGTTTGCGTTCGAAAGTAACTGAGAGCATGAAAACACTGGTGTCATATCTTTTTAAAATCGAGCCAAAATCATGTTTGGTTGATATTATTCTTGAGTTGATTACATGTCTAAAAATGAATGAAAGTGTTACAGATATATTTTTTTCCATTAAACTCTACAAAACAAAGTCTACTCTACACCTAGACGCCTATATAAATTGAAAAGTAGACTCTCTTCAACAACAGCAAACTACCTAGTATATTATTGTAAACTCCATCAATTACCCAGCCACATGAGCTGCTGTAAATGAGTTTTCTTCGGCCGTAAACAGAAATACCGCTGAAATGAAATGGCGTATGGCTTTTAGTGTCGGGAGTGTCCGAGGACATGTTCGGCTGGCCAGGTGCAAGTCTTTCGATTTGACTCCCGTAGGCGACTTGCGCGTCATGATGAGGATAAAACGGTGAAGACGACATATACAACCAGTCCCTGTGCCAGAGAAATTAACCAATGATGGTTAAAATTCCCGACCCTGCCGGGAATCAAACCCGGGATCCCTGTGACCAAAGAGCAGCACACTAACCATTTAGCCATTAGGCCGGACTGAAATACCGTTTCTCAGCCATCAATGCAGTGCACAAAAGCAATACTACAGACCAATTGGCGAGGACGTGGGACTGTATACTCGTTTCTCAGTGTGTTTTAAGCATTATAACTGTTCTACGTGAAAGCAGAAGAGGCACATAATAAATAAAAGTAAATCCAAAATTGAGAAGAGGATGGGGTGGTCGTGTGAGATGATCAGCCAGTTTACCCGAATCAATACCATTGTACATTGTTTCAAGATTGTGAGCAACTGCAAAATGACCTCGATAATGCTGTGAGATGGACAGTAGGCAATGGTATGATAATAAACGGGGATAAAAGTCAGGTTTTGAGTTTCACAAATAGGAAAAGTCCTCTCAGTCTTAATTACTGCGTTGATGGGGTGAAAGTTCCCTTTGGGGATCATTGTAAATACATAGGCATTAATATAAGGAAAGATCTTCATTGGGGTAATCACATAAATATGATTGTAAATAAAGGGTACAAATCTCTGCACACGGTTTTGAGAGTATTTAGGGGTTTTAGTAAGGATGTAAAGGAGAGAGCATATTTGTCTCTAGTGAGACCCCAACTAGAGTATGGTTTCAGTGAATGGGACCCTTACCAGGATAACTTGATTCAGGAACTGGAAAAAATCCAAAGAAAAGCAGCTCGATTTGTTCTGGGCGATTTCCGACAAAAGAGTAGCGTTACAAAAATGTTGCAAAGTTTGGGCTGGGAAGACTTGGGAGAAAGGAGACGAGCTGCTCGACTAAGTGTTATGTTCCGAGCTGTGAATGGAGAGATGGCGTGGGAGGACATCAGTAGACGAATAAGTTTGAATGGTGCCTTTAAAAGTAGGAAAGATCACAATATGAATATAAAGTTGGAATTCAAGAGGACAAATTGGGGCAAATATTCGTTTATAGGAAGGGGGTTTAGGGATTGGAATTACTTACTAAGGGAGATGTTCAATAAATTTCCAATTTCTTTGCAATCATTTAAAAAAGGCTAGGAAAACAACAGATATGGAATCTGCCACCTGGGCGACTGCCCTAAATGCAGATCAGTAGTGAGTGACTGACTGATTGATCGAAGTCACAGAGTATCAAGAACCTTTAACAACATAAATTATCCAACGAGTACGATAATATATAAGGAAACATGGACATCTGCGCAACGATCCCTTGCTGAACGCCACCAAATGGTGGCTATTTTCAATACCTTCTAAAGTCACGTTTCTGAATTTTTCAAAATGTACGTGAACACATTAATGTTCATGACAGCGGCGAAGTTATAAGGAATAACAATTTAATCCTTCATAGATTCATCCACGTAATACTACTACTCGTGCTGTTGAATGAAAACCAAGTGTTTATTGTTTTAGTTAATGTTTCGTCAATTTTCTGAAAATTATCCTGGATTTGTTTTTATTGGAACCATTTTCATATTCCACACAATAAGGTGTTCGGTATTGTTTGTATTTTATTTAGATTACAAGTTCATGTTCCTCGCATTGTACATTACATCGTTAGTACAGTAGAAGTATTTGGTTTGGGAAGCTGAAACTAACCATGTTACTCATGAATTCTACCTGTGGTAAAAAAATGCGTCTTTCATTAAAGTAAATAAAACTTCATTTTAAAAGGGTCTTTCGAGGCCCTCCGAGGCAACGTTTGAATGCGGCGAAGTCCAGTGGTTTTTGAAGGAGTTCAGATACGCCATGTCAGTAGACTTACCGGCACGTAAAAGAACTCCTCCGGGACAATATTTTGGCTTCTAGAAATTTCACACTGCCATATTTCATATTTTCAGCAGCGTTTCAAATCCAACATCGCCTGTTGCTTTCTAGACCTCTGCACTTATTCCATCAGTCCCATACGCTTTTCCTCTTTCTCAGCAGTTTCAAAGCCATTTCTATTTCATCTCGAATGAAGCTAGGTTCAAGATCTGGCAGTTTGTCTACATTCAATTGGTCTTGTACATTACGTTGTACAGTGTAGAGATCCTGCCAGTACAATCTCCATGTCTCTAGAACATTCTCTATATCAACAATATCATAATCCTAAAGGTTCAGTATTTTCCAGAAATGTGGCTTGAATCCTCGTGTGGTTATTGTTACTTTGTCAAAAGGCTCCTTGTCATGGGTTTGGTTTCATAGTCTCGGATCTCAGAACAAATGTTAGTATGGAAATTATTTTTCTCACTTCTATAAAAAAAGTGGAATCTATCAATCAAATCAGACGTTTGTTTCCTTTTCTCTTGAGTATTAATGCCAGATTTTTTAAGACGACTTATTTTCTCTACAAGCCGAAGGGTTGAGTCACAGATCCATTTTTACCGTGTAAAGTATGGTAATCGGGATTCCCTCAGAGAAAGCTCCATTCTGTTTTAGTCATATTCCGTAGTACTTCTGCTGCTGTTACACGATCCTATAATATGTACGGCATTTAATTTAATTAGATGTTCAATTGTTATGACTATTTTATTTGATTGAATGTCTTGAAAAGTCTCTCAGCTGAATACACGCTACTTTGGTCATATAATACACCGAGAAGGTAATCTTGAGAAGACAGTCTAGTGTAAGCCAGCAGGGAGAACCGACGTGTCATGTGGTGTTTGTCTCGTCTAAGTGGAGAGGTGAAGGAGTGGTGGAGCGGTCGGGTCAAGTGGAGTGTGAGGAGGAAGCTACGAAGATCGGTATTGACCAGTACAGGGTCACTATCGGGGGATGGCAGGGAAGAATGAGGAAGGGAACGAATATTAAAAAAAGTATAATGCAAGTTTGAGATGGAAGGGAATGAGGAGATGCTGTTAGTGGCAGTGGTGATCACTATGCTGCTGGTTATTGGACGAGTGGAGGTAAATCCAGGTCCACAGAATAGTGGCAGCTTGAGCTGAGAGGATATAGAAGTTAAAAGGAAGGTGATAAAGGAGGTAGTGGAGGAGTTATGCCCATTTGAGCAGTTACATAAGATGCTGCGGGAGCAAATCCAGAAGCAAGAAAAGACGAGACAGTGGATCTAGGAATACATGAAAGACACTAAAGAGAAGATGGAAGACAAGAGAGAACTGGTGTCACTAAGGGAGAAAATAAAAAATGTGGAAGAGGAGGTGGTAAATTTGAAGAAAGAAATAGCAGTCTGCTGTCTGGATCGTAAGAAGAAATCCATATTTATGTACGGGGTGGAGGACGAAGAGATAGAAACTAAAGTGGGCATCATTTACAAAGTGGTAGATAACTAGATTCTATGTTTATCTACATCTCATCATTCTGATTATACTTTTAGCCTTGAGCGACCTTCCTTCCTCGAGAGTCCTAGTGCAGCTCTCCCCCAAGGTTAGTCCCATAAGGGCCTATGTATACGCAAGAGCCCCTGCGCTACATTGATGTTAGGAAGGGTATCCGGTTAGGAAGGAAAAAACTGCATTAGCCCAATACTCGAAAAAGCCCGAGCAATGCTCTCCCCACGTTAGTGCTATAAATCTCATGTATCACCACTAGTTCCTGGGCTAGACTAAAGTTATAAAATGTAGCTGGTTAGAGGGATGAGCGATAGCCCAGCTCCTTAAAATTAGTCTAATGACCCCAATGTACAGCAGCTATCTTGCCTAGTAGCCCCTTCCTCAGTTCCCAAAAGTTACGCGATCAAACTAATGGGCCATAATTTCAAGATTTGGGCCCCTGAGGAGACCTAGTTAAGGCCTATACTAATACAGTACAGCAGCTGCCTTTCATAGTAGCCCTTGCCTCAGTTCTCGATGTCAGGCTGATCAAACTAATAGGTCATAAGTTACAAGTTGTGAGCACCTGAGGCAGCTCTGTTGAGTTAGGCCTATAAGAACAATGTATCGCCATTAGCTCCTAGTCCATTTCCTTAAAGTTAGTCTCATATAACCAATGTATAGCGACGATCTTGCTTCGGGGTCCCTAGCCCTAGGAAGTTGTACGCGGCCGCCATCTTGCTCAATCAGCCTAGGCTATATCCTTAATTCCTATGTCCCTCTGTGCCAAGTTTCTCCATAAGAGCGTATGTATAGCCGCGATCTTGCTCTGACCCACGTTCTAGGATTTAGCCTCATAAGAGCCTGTGTATAGCCGCCATATTGCCCAAGCGTCCATGGCCATCATCTTTCTCAATAAGAGCCCATGTATAGTCGCCATCTTGTGCAGTCGCCTATAGCAGTCTCATAAGAGCCTATGTATAGCCGCCATCTTGCGCAAGCTCCCTTAAGCCGTCTCATAAGAGCAGCCACCAGCTTGTGCAGTAGCCTCTAAGCTAGCTTTCTCCATATAAGCCTGTGTATAGCCGCCATTTTATGCAATCACCCATGGCCGGCATTTTCTCCATAAGAGCCTACGTATAGCCGCCATCTTGCACAATTAGATAGTCGCCATCATGCGCAAGCGTCGCTAGGCCGTCTCATAAGAGCCTATGTACAGCAGCCACCTTGGGCAAACGCCCTTAAGCCGTCTCATAAGTGCCTATGTATAACAGCCACCTTGTGTAATAAGAGAGCCGCCATCTTGCGCAAGCGTCCCTAGTCGTCTCATAAGAGCGTATGTATAGCAGCCATCTTGTGCAATTAATTAGCCGCCATCTTGCGCAAGCGCCCTTGAACATCTCATAAGAGGAGCAGCCATCTTGCGCAAGCGCCCTTAAGCTGTCTCATAAGGAGCTGTGTATAGCCGCCATCTTGTGCAATTGGCGTCGAGAAGGGGATCTTGCTATAAAACTGAGGTTAGGCTACTCCACGCGGTTAGGTGTACTCTCTTATGCTAATCTCCATTGCCCTACTACTCAAAATCACGTCTCTAGAATACCCATTGCCCTATTAATCATGATGGCGTCGGAAAGGGCATCTGGCCGTAAAACTGAGGTTGGCCCCTCCAAGATAGCAGCTTTGAGGTTAGGCTGCTCTCTTTCGCGTAAAAAGTAATGTTAAGCCCCTCCAAGAGAGCGTCTGTGAGGTTAAGGTCGCTCTCTCTCTTAGGCGTCAGGAAGGGCATCTCGCCGTAAAAGTAAGGTTATGCCCCTCCATGAGGTTACGCTTGCTCTCTTACGCGTAAAAGGTAAGGTTAAGCCCCTTCAAGATGGCGGATGTGAGTTAAAGCATGCAGTCTTAGCCAGCATAGCAATGACCTTGCCAGAGTTCAATGCGGCGGAGGCCTCTGCCGAGGGCCTGTGGAGGCGGAGGCCGCAGAACCCCTCAAAAATATGTACTGACTCCCATTGTGAAACTGTTGGTCTTATAACAGCTAACATTAAAATACGTTACATTGACAGAAGTTTGTCATTTAAATGATCTGTAAATTTCCTGACACGAATCTCTTACAGGTCATTACAAATGCCAAAAGTGGGGTGTTACGTATGAGTTGATATTTTTACTACCGAGTCGCAAGGCAAGGCGGTAATTTCTAAACGAGTACGTGAAACACTTTCGCCTATTTAACGTAACATATTTTTTTATCAAACTATGTTAAAACTACGTTATATTTAATATTCAGGCGGTTTTACTCAGTTCTGGGCGAAGCCACTATTCGAAGGGTTGGTACTATCCATGAAAGGACCGATATCATTCAGAAATCAGTCAACAGATGTAACGAACTGCAGTGTAGCCATCTGTTAAGAATCTTTGAAACAGACAGAGTAGTTTTAACAGAATGTGTTAGAATTCAGTCTTTCCTCTTTGAACACAGGAAAAGAGCCCTAGACAGCTTTTACACTAATAGCAATAAAATAGGATATCAGTATCACACTTTCCATCAGCCGTAGGAGCTACAGTTTTACGGAGATCTGAAAGATCGTGACTTTCAATTTCAAATTCCTGTATATACTAACAGAGACATCCAGACACAACCATCCTTCCTACGTTTAAATTAATCCCTGCAATAACACCTAATATAAGTGATTTCGCATGAAAAGCGTTAAACTCCATTATGCGAGGAATATATTACTTTTATGCATAAATTCTATTTTGATATTAACACCGAAGTACAAATTTTAGATGAATAAATTATTTATTATTTCATTATTAAATGCTAATAACGATGAAGGTGTCTAAATAGTTCTTAAAACGGTGTATATCAGAGAGGATTGTGGTACAATCGAACTTCTAAATCCATACAATCGGCAATCGCTCGCAGAATGGATGAATGGTTTTA
This sequence comes from Anabrus simplex, assembly GCF_040414725.1. NCBI lineage: Eukaryota > Metazoa > Arthropoda > Insecta > Orthoptera > Tettigoniidae > Anabrus > Anabrus simplex. The sequence goes on from NC_090267.1 coordinate 298,505,042, forward strand.
TTTTCTTTAACGATCGTGCAGTTGTTATTCAAATGTAAAAGTTCGAGCGTGTAATTTAAAATACATTATACATTCAGGTAACTTGAGGGAATCATCATATTCCAACATTGCGAAATATCTAGAAATAACAATTTTGGAACGTGACCTCATGTTCAAACTGTATAGATACAGACAATGTATTACACTATTCTCAAAAACTTCCAGCTGAGATGCATGCGATCCCATTTAATATACATCTTTGTCTTAAATCTATGGTTGCCTAGTGCGAAATACACGTGACTTGGGTTATATAACTAGATAAATCCATGTAACTAGAAACTGTTCAAAATGGCACACGTTAACTTGAGACTGGTTCTTAACAGACACCACATGGTTAAATTTTACCGTCTGACAGTAGCTGCACCTGCAGATTTTAGATGTGAATTTCTCTACATAAACAAAAGGAATACACTTCATAGTACACCTTAGAATTATTGGAATGAAAGAGAAATGTTCGGCGTACAACATAAAACATTCATTATCAGCTTCGATACTACCTAGTGCTATTAAAGATATTTCGGTTTAAATACTACCATCTAAAATCTGTTTGTAGATGGTGAGGAATATTTTACAGTACTCAATGGACGGTGTTCTGGAGATGTGTTGGTCAAACAGAAAAATAACAAATGCGTATCTGACCACCTTGAAGGCGATCAACTTGATTGGCTGAGAAAGGAGAAAGGAAAGTACTACGAATGAATATCATAGTAACTTCTCTGTAATAATACTGATGGTAGAAAAACTCCATAAAAACAAAACGGTATTCTAATATAAAATTCAATTGTATGTACAATATCTACACAGTAAGAACAAGTAGATATACTGTAAATAATAATGAATTACCTTCATATTTCCTCAGCATGTAAATGAATATCTCGCTGCTTAATCCTTGGGAAGGAAAGCCGTTTAACACTAACCTGAAACAAAACAAAAGCTTAATAATAGACTGTAGGAAGGAGAAATGAATATCAAATCATTGAGGGATATAATTCAGATTGGCAGAGCAATTATTTCTTGTTACATTCCTGTAGCCACTACAGCTGACATAAACTAAGGTATTTTGATAGACTAATACAGTACTCTGTATAAATAGTCGGTAGGTAAAGGACGGCATGAATGGTGCTCATACGTATTGTATTAAATGAATTTTGTTTTAAATGACTCACTTCTTTTTATTCAGGGGTATTATTTGAAGTTTTCTGAAGTACAAGAACGATTTCTCTCGCTCTTACACTGGTGCCAGAAAATTCCATTTTGTTACCAATTACAAATTAATTCCCCTAATACAGAAGTCTGGTTTCATCTAATATGAATTGATTATACTTAATTCCTTCCATAGATTCCGTAACAATTTTCCTGAAGCCAATGAATATACTACCAGAATATTTGCATCAAACAAGACTATTGCCGACTTTCAATTTCAGGGTTCGCAAATCCTCATTTCAATTGTTGTTCTGCCATGAATCGTAAATCTATGAATACGACAATATTAGTAATCCTACTGCTGTATGTATATTACCAAGGGTACAGTTTTCAGTACCGATACCCATTAGCGAAAAATGTTAAATTTCACACTTGAAATGTTCACACTATCAGTTTTTAAACCTTTTCTCAGCTTATACTAGATATTTGTAGGGTCACTGGAGCCACCCAGCCTCATTTTGGATTTGGCTTGACATTTAAGGCGGAATGCCCTTCATGACGTCACATGAGTTTTCAGGGTCAAATTCCAACCCAGCATCGAGTGGGATTCGAACCTCTGCCTTCGTGAAGGAAAGCCAGTGACTGAGACATTGCGCTATTCATTTCATTAGATGTTTTAGCATGCACTAAACTTGCGATGAATTCAGATATTCCGTCTTATCTCCACAGTGGCGAAAGTCATAGTTCCGGAAGGAGGTTCCAAATATTCAATCGCTCATGCTTATTTTCATGGCATATAGCGTGCTCAATCGCGTACATTTCAGTACACTCCTGAGTATGTGCGTGCGTGTAAAGTTACCTATTGTCCGTCCTGACTGGCTATTGAGACCAAATAATTGGTTACATGAACTTGCCATTCTCGTCCCAGCACTCCCGGAACGATAACGACAGGACGATTAATAACGCCATTCACAGGTCAGAAACGCTGAAGTCCAAAACACCTCTGCTATGTGGTGTAGCAGTACATTACCTTGCGGAGTTTTATAACTCAACTAGCAAGATACCCGTGCTTCGCTACGGTATTATACTGAAATTTATAATGTAATGCTTAACATTATATATATAATCCGCCAAAATTCGCGATCTGACGGCAAAGTTCCTCCCATTCTTCAATCTTTCTTTCCAGCAAACGATTCCGTACTTCGCTGGCTAGCTCCAGGTATTTCTCCCGGTCAGTTGGGTCCCTAAATCTTTCCCATCTTTTCCTATAAGCATTTTTATTATGGACAAATCCTTGAGAAGATCCGTGGTGGTGTCGTCTTGGGTGCCTTGGCGGTACTGAACCCGCGGCCGGACTGCATTCGTAGTGATTACCCGGCCAGGACCCGTTTCCGGCGCGGTCCGCATATTTTGAGGACGGTCCAGAATATTATTATTAGAGATGGTGATATTAGGCTGGTTGAATTTAGTTATTATTATTATTATTATTATTATTATTATTATTATTATTATTATTATTATTATTATTATTATTATTATATTATTACTATTATTATTATTATTCTGGACCCCGCAGCAAGATGCAAGACCGCTACTTGGTGGTAAATTGCATCTGCTGCCATTGTCATTGCTAACGATGTCACCAGCACCATTACCGCGCGTAGGCAAGTACGCGGAATTTCTGGCGGTACGAATGATTTCCGTGCATTATTGACCTTATTAAAGCGTAGAACAATTGCACGGTCAATATCATTCCTATCGTTTACTTCAAATGTGTTTAAATTTTTACTTATGTGCCAGGAGAATCTACTGTAATCTAATTTTAAGTTCTCCAAAAGAAAAGATGGCTCTTGAAAACGAACCCAGGAGAGATTAAAAATTATCGGTGTATGATCAGAATCAAATAAATCATGAACAGTAAAATCAATTGTTCTCAACTCCTTTTCCTCCCCACCGCAATTAAGTTGACCCCCCCCCCCCTCAAATAAAAAAGGCGAGTTCCTTTATGCTTCAAGGAGAATCCAAATACCAATGTTCACGTCTGTTACTTTCTGTTTTGAGATATAAGTTACACCATAACAAGAATTCACTTTTTTAACTTCCTTTCACACTCCCCCGCCATTAAGTGAATTTTCCGGAAAAATTACTTGCTTCTTTATTAGTAAAGGATCTTCTAAATACTAATTATCACGACTATAACATCATCAGTTTTTGAGATATGTGTCATCATAAAACGAATTCAACTCCTATCCATCCCCACCCCCAAGATGACTCCCCCCAAAATGACTCCCCCCAAGATGACTCCCCCCAAGATGACTCCCCCCAAGATGACTCACCCCCAAAATGCGCTTTTCTTTGTTTTCAAAGGAGATCCAAATACCAATTTTACGTCTATAACAACTTTAGTGTTTATTAGATGTAAATATTCTCATACAATTAATTCAATTAATTTTTTCAATTCCTTCACCCGCCCCCCCGCCTTCATTTAATTTTACGAAATCAAAGGAATACGTGTTTCTCTACTTTTAAAGCAGATTCCAAATACCAATTTTCACGTCTGCAACATACACTGACTGACAGAGCAAATGCAACATCAAGAAGGAGTGGTCAGAACTTTATGCCAATTGCAGGCTAGACTGACGTCACTGAGGTATGCTCATGATGTGAAATGCGCCGCTGTGCTGCGCACGTAGCGAACGATAAATGGGACACGGCGTTGGCGAATGGCCCACTTCGTACCGTGATTTCTCAGCCGACAGTCATTGTAGAACGTGTTGTCGTGTGCCACAGGACACGTGTATAGCTAAGAATGCCAGGCCGCCGTCAACGGAGGCATTTCCAGCAGACAGACGACTTTACGAGGGGTATGGTGATCGGGCTGAGAAGGGCAGGTTCGTCGCTTCGTCAAATCGCAGGCGATACCCATAGGGATGTGTTCACGGTGCAGCGCCTATGGCGAAGATGGTTGGCGCAGGGACATGTGGCACGTGCGAGGGGTCCAGGCGCAGCCCGAGTGACGTCAGCACGCGAGGATCGGCGCATCCACCGCCAAGCGGTGGCAGCCCCGCACGCCACGTCAACCGCCATTCTTCAGCATGTGCAAGACACCCTGGCTGTTCCAATATCGACCAGAACAATTTCCCGTCGATTGGTTGAAGGAGGCATGCACTCCCGGCGTCCGCTCAGAAGACTACCATTGACTCCACAGCATAGACGTGCACGCCTGGCATGGTGCCGGGCTAGAGCGACTTGGATGAGGAAATGGCGGAACGTCGTGTTCTCCGATGAGTCACGCTTCTGTTCTGTCAGTGATTGTCACCGCAGACGAGTGTTGCGTCGGCGTGGAGAAAGGTCAAATCAGGCAGTAACTGTGGAGCGCCCTACCGCTAGACAACGCGGCATCATGGTTTGGGGCGCTATTGCGTATGATTCCACGTCACCTCTAGTGCGTATTCAAGGCACGTTAAATGCCCACCGCTACGTGCAGCATGTGCTACGGCCGGTGGCACTCCCGTACCTTTAGGGGCTGCCCAATGCTCTGTTTCAGCAGGATAATGCCCGCCCACACACTGCTCGCATCTCCCAACAGGCTCTACGAGGTGTACAGATGCTTCTGTGGCCAGCGTACTCTCCGGATCTCTCACCAATCGAACAAGTGTGGGATCTCATTGGACGCTGTTTGCAAACTCTGCCCCAGCCTCGTACGGACGACCAACTGTGGCAAATGGTTGACAGAGAATGGAGAACCATCCCTCAGGACACCATCCGCACTCTTAATGACCCTGTACCTCGACGTGTTTCTGCGTGCATCGCCGCTCGCGGTGGTCCTACATCCTACTGAGTCGATGCCCTGCGCATTGTGTAACCTGCATATCGGTTTGAAATAAACATCAATTATTCTTCCGTGCCGACTCTGTTTTTTCCCCAACTTTCATCCCTTTCGAACCACTCCTCCTTGGTGTTGCATTGTCACTGTCAGTCAGTGTGTTTCGTTTTTGAGATAATAGTATCGTCATAAAAATAATTCAAATAATTTTTCAATTCTTTTCCGGAAACAAAAAAACACGTTTTTCTCTTTTTAAAGCAGATTCCAAGTACAAAATTTCACGTCTGTAACATCTTCAGTTTTTGAGATATCAGTATCATAATAAAAATAATTCAACCCCATTTTCAGTCATTTTTACCCCCACCCAAGTGGTTTTTTCGAAAACAAAAAATGCGTGTTTCTTTAATTTAATAGAGATTAAAAAATACCATTTTCACTTCTGAAGCATGTTAAGTTTTTGAGATATACTGTAGATATGCTCATTTTAAAATTTCACCCCATTTTTTGTTCCCCTTAAGTGGAGTTTCCGAAAACAAGTCACCTATGATTCTTTACTTTGATAGGAGATTACAAATACCAATGTTTACGTCTGTAACATTTTACGTTTGTGAGATGGACTGTTGATATAGTCTTTCAAAAAATGAACCCCAACTATCACTCCTGTTTAACCCCCATTAATAGGATTTTCTGAAAATGAAAAAGTACGTGTTTCCTTATTTTTAAAGGAGATTCCAAATACCATTTTCAGGTCTGTAATATCATGTCGTCGGACACTCCCGGCACTAAAAGACTCGTTTATATTTAAATGCTCACGATTCCAAGTATGTACAATGACAAGAAATAAGTCACAAGTACACATATTGAAAGTTGATTGTGTAGATTTCCATTCGAACTGCTCCACACACGGTCGGTTATATATCGGCAGTTACCCTGTCGTAGCAGTTCTTCTCTTTTAATTTGGCCGGGCTGAGTGGCGCAGACGGTTAAGGCGCTGGCCTTCTAACCCCAACTTGGCAGGTTCGATCCTGGCTCAGTCCGGTGGTATTTGAAGGTGCTCAAATACGACAGCCTCGTGTCAGTACATTTACCGGCACGTAAAAGAACTCCTGCGGGACTAAATTCCGGCACCTCGGCGTCTCCGAAGACCGTAAAAGTAGTTAGTGGGACGAAAAGCAAATAACATTATTATTATTATTATTATCTTTTAATTTGAGCGAATTAGTATCCTCATTAAAGGCATTCAACCCCTTTCTCACCCTTTTTCACCCCTCCTAGTGGGATTTTCCGAAAACAGAAAAATACGTGTTTATTTTTAAAGGAAATTCCAAATACTAGTTTTTACATCTGTAAACTTTTGAAGTTTTGAGATATAGATAACTCATTTTAAAAATTCATCCACCTTTTCACCCCCTTAACGACGGATTATCCAAAAATCCTCCCTTAACGAGATCCTACATAGTAATATAAATGTGTCCTCAACATTTCATTTCGTTTCGTTATGACCAGTAGTTTTGGCTCGGCGATGATTAATCAGTCAGTCAGTCAGTCATGTTCTTTTATATAATTATATATATAAAACGGCCCCTGGACTTTCTGCTCACGCTTAGTCTAAATGTGGAGGTTCCCATTACATGGCTTCAGTATCTAAATGACCTCGAACTTCGTAACTTTACTCCACTTGAAGTTACTGTATAGCACACCGCAGGTTTTTAACTGAAGCTACCAATCTGATTTTATTCCCTGTATTCCACTGATACTGACTGACCGGCTCCATGGCTAAATAGCTAGCGTGCAAGCCTTTGGTCACAGGGATCCTAGGTTCGATTCCCGGCAGGGTCGGGAATTTTAACAAACATCTGTTAATTCCGCTGGCACGGGGGCTGGGCGTATGTTCCGTCTTCATCACGATTTCATCCTTATCAAGACGCTGTTGCGAGCTGTTTGTGCTTACCTTACGTTAAAAAAAAAATTCTCCCCTTCGAATTGGTGCTCTTTTCTCCGTCTACTGTTACGAACTGTCGGCTTCCCGGCTGCTGGTACTACTGCTGTCACTGCTCGCCTGCATGGCGCATCCACTCTGACGTCACGCCTATAGTATGTTCTCGATCTAGCCCGCTGGCATATATATATATGGCCTTGTGTCGTTCATTCGGCAGGTCAGTTGTGGTATAACCTTGTTAAAGACAGTGGGAGCTGGAACTCTGTACACGGCTGGACCGTGTCCATTTTACTTGTAAACTTCGTGCTGGACTTCTGTCAAGGGTGAGCAGACACTGTTTCTTTCTATCATTTAACGTGCCCTACCTTGCTATACTTGGGCTTCGCCGTAGTAACGAAAATTGAACTTTGGTCCCTTCAGGACACATCTGAGTATTCGTGCAGCGCAAATGTTCTGCCTTTTGGACATTTATATTCTTAAAATGTGGTGAAAATGGTGTACTGGACAGCTGATCTAAAATTCTAGCCCATACACATTCCTACCTTCTGAGATGAACTTTTGCATCGCGTCTGTTAGTGCTGGGGACTTGGCGGCTTGATCCTTATCCTATCCCATTCCTCCGTTTCTTATTTCCTTGTTTTCTTTTCTTATCCCATCTATCTGTTAACTTTGCGTAAAAATGGTGCTTGCTCAAAAGATGTGGTCTGCTAATTTAATTTGTATGTTCATCGGTTAGCTTCAATTTTATTATCGCCTCTGCGCATGCATGTGTGTTTTAATCCCTTCTGGGATCACTTGTTAGAATTCCTATTTTTTCTCTCTAATCTACCAAAAGGATCACTCCCTGGATTGGAGATTGGTTTATTTATATTCTGAATCTCTAGAATTGTTTGGCATGAGGTTACATTTTTTGATGTCCTATTGTAAACATTGTTATCAATTTGTGAGCTTATCTAGCAAGTGTATGACACTACCAACTTTGTATTCTACTGGCACGAGCCTGAAACTTTATTTGATGTACCTCCCTTCTAGCGTATTGTGTAATATAATGCAAAGAAACTGATTTTAGAATCTATGGGTTCCCTTCCCCTTTTTCTCTTTCCCCTAATTGAAGTGTCGGAACATATGTCCAAAGATTATAGTGATTGGTGCTTAGGAATTCGATTATGACGATGTAATCAAATTTTGTATCACCTACGTGTTTTAAAATCAAACTTAATGCTTTTATTACGCCATATGCTGGTTCACACTATTTGTTCTTATGTAAAGATAATTTGTTACCCCTTTGAGATTGGTATAATATATTTGTTATTTTCTAACTTGTTTTCCATAATTCTCTTTCACGAGTTCCTTTCCCCTGTTACTTCTGTTTTCACGTGTACCTACCACGGCAATTCTCTTGGGTAGCGGCCCTTTAACTTCTTTATGCACATGTATGGAGCTCTGAATTGCACTGTTTACGGTAATGTTGACACGATGTATTGAACTGTTATATTCTCATGTTGCACGCTTCTCGGCACTCTGCGCGCTTGTGTACTGTCAGTTCTGAGTACTTTGATATCTTGTTGTCTAGTATCCCGATCAAGGGCACTCTCCTAAAAACAAATCTCAATTACAACGCTATTTCTAGCAAGTTGATAGTAAGCAAAGACACTATCAAGTACAAAGAGCGTTACATATGGTAGCAGATTACCCTTTACTTTAGTCTTCTTTTATTATTCTGTATATCATGGCTTGTTTTTCAGATAATTTCCCTTTAGGGGACGACCTTTCTCTACTATCTTCACCAATTCCTCAAAATTTGTCACTTCCAAATCCTTCTGTTCCCAATTTCATTTCGTTTTCTTCTTCTTCCTCAGTCTATCCGTCTTCTACTGATCATGCGCCTGATGTAACATCTGATGAGAGTAAACCTCCTCCCTTCCGATACCTTATGGCCCCTCCCCCCTCCATACCCTCCCTCACCTGTTTTTCCTACCACTTCGGTGGATAGTTCTCTCAATATTCAGATTATTAAACAATCTTTACTTCAAGTCCCCCAGTTATCAGCAACAGATCCTCGTAGTCTTACAATCTGGTTATTTTCAGCCCGTAAATTTTTAAATATTAAAGTAGCTTCCTTTCCTCAACTGATTGGTCTTCTCTCCACGAAAACCACGGGATTTTTCTCCACATTTTGGCTTGACAATATGTCCAACTTCTCCAACTGGTACGAATTGAGGCACGCTGTTCATAATTATTTTCTACCCCTGGAAGTACGTTGTAAATTGAGTAATGAATTTATCAGACGACATCAGTTACCTAATGAACATGCTCATGATTATCTTGACTCTATCATAACTTATACCGATGTTTTGAATATATCACATAATACCCAGGAATTAATTTCCATTATACAGTCTTACGCATCTCCCTCATTTCGCATGCTATTTAACGTTCTAGCTCCTCCTGTTTCCCTTCTGCAACTTTACAATTTAGCCCATCAGCACACTATAAATTCTTTAGGAGATCGTACGTTCCATTCATCTGTTCCTCCTCCGACTATTCCTTCTACTTCTTCATATTGTGCTTTACCCGCACCTTCCCTTCCCCCTGTCCGCACTCCTATCACTTGTTATCGGTGCAAACTGCCCGGCCACCTTGCGCGTCAGTGTACTACCCCATTTTCGGGAAACGCATTCCACCCGTGTCGCTAGGCAGTAGACGCTTAGATGGGGAAAATCTGCCTCCTTTATTAACGGCATCTTCTCAATCCACTTCACATTTGGCTTCATTTTTACCTCCCACTTGTCATGTCTTAGTTACTGCCAATAACTCGCCTTCTGTCGCCCTTCTCGATTCAAGTGCCGCTGTTTCTCTTATCAGCTATCAATTCTATAAATTGTTAACCGAACTAGATCCCCATTTACATTATCTTCCTACCTCTACACGTTGTCTTTCTGTCTCTAATCAGCCTTTGAATATTATTGGTACGGTTTCTTTGCATATTAAAATGCAGCATTTTTCCTGGCCGTTTACCTTCCTTATCGCTGAATCTTTATCTCTCCCTATCATTTTGGGGTATGACTTTTTTGCTTATACTGGTCTTCTTCTTGATTCCGCGCATTCTAAAGTTTCTTTTCCCTTTTCTGATAAATCTGTTCCCTTAGTCCATACTCTTGACTACCCTTCTCGTTTCTATTCTCCCCTTCCTATAATTAATTCTATTCATTCCGATCAAGTTCAAGCTTTGCTCACTGAATTTTCGGACGTCATCACCCCTAAGCTCGGTACTGTCAAGGATTTTTTTGCCCATATTGATCTTAATGATTCCACCCCTGTTCGCTCCTCTCCATATTTCCTTAGTCCTCCTCGGATGAAGGTTTTAAATCAGCTAATACAGAAAATGTTGAATGATGATACTATTATTCCATCATCTTCCGATTACGCCCTTCCCGCCTTTGTGGTTGATAAGCCTGATGGCTCCGCGAGGTTCATTGTTGATTTTCGTAAGTTGAATGAGCAAATTGTCTATGATGCGTACCCTATGCCCAAATTGAACTCTGCATTTCAACATTTTTCTGGTTCAAATTTTCTTTTCGATTTTCGATCTTAATTCGGCCTACAACCAGCTCCCGTTGGATGACATTAGCTCCCGGTATACTGCTTTTATTACCCATAATGGCCTTTACCAATTTAAAAAAGTCCCTTTCGGTTTGAATTTAGGTTTCCAAATTATGCAACGCTTCGTCGACCCCTTGTTCGCTGATATTAGGTACAAATATATTTTCCCTTTTATTGATGATATGCTCCACATACGCCCGGTTATATGCCGGCAGTTACCCTGTCGTAGCAGTTCTTCTCTTTTAATTTGAGCGAATTAGAGTAGAATATAAAACACGGTCTGCCTGGGAGCATTCCTTTAGCTTCAGTAGATGACTACTGGTCGTACCACAATTCTGTAGCTTATTCTACAGTGCAACGCAATGAAGCAGTTACATGATTATTATCAGCTTCTCAACGACCTGTACGTTAAGCTAGTCATAGAAAAAGTGTACAAACGAAAACTTTATCCGATAATGTATAATCTTGTTCACAGCACAACGGTGTAAAATGTAATCAGGGGTAGTGCGGAAAGTCATCAGTTTCTGAATAAGATCACTGTAAGCCCACTGAGTGAGTTTCTACATGGTATGTGTCACTTAGCTGTCAGCTTTCATTCGAAAGATAGTGAGTTCGAACCTCACTGCTGACAACCTTTATTAATGCCAAGGTCACTTTATTCCCACTACTAGCCCTTTTCTATCCCATCGTCACCGTAAGACCTAAATAAAATGGTAAGAAAGAAAAGAAATATTACAACCAGCGGATGTTGGAGGTAGATTGACGAAGAGAGCGTTTGAAGTATTATTGCCTTTCCCGTTGTTTTACTTTTCTGTTTGAATTGTCACTGCGGGGCGACCTGTTCACTAGGAAGATGAATGAAGGACCTATTTCTGACTATGGTCACATAGTTGTGCACGAAACAAGGCTCTGATGTGTTTTCCTACAAGTACCTGAGATACCGCGTTGATTAGGTGATCGAACAGTGAAAATGTTACCGTATACTGTAGATAAAAATGTCAGCCTGCAGTGGATGCAAATGAAATTTAAAGTACTTTATTTCCATAAAGTTGCAATCAGTTCTATCCGTTAATTAATCAAAATACTAGAAAAATAATACCTATTCCCCTTTCACTTGAGCTAAAACAATCATAAAATACACTACAAGGGGTGAACAATGGTTATCCCCTGTACTGTAACACAATAATAACGGTGTTTTCCAAAGTACACTGACTGACAGACAGAGCAAATGCAACACCAAGAAGGAGTGGTCAGAACTTCATGCCAATTGCAGGGTAGACTGACGTCACTGAGGTATGCTCATGATGTGAAATGCACCGCCTGAGTGACGTCAGCACGCGAGGATCGGCGCATCCGCCGCCAAGCGGTGGCAGCCCCGCACGCCACGTCAACCGCCATTCTTCAGCATGTGCAAGACACCCTGGCTGTTCCAATATCGACCAGAACAATTTCCCGTCGATTGGTTGAAGGAGGCCTGCACTCCCGGCGTCCGCTCAGAAGACTACCATTGACTCCACAGCATAGACGTGCACGCCTGGCATGGTGCCGGGCTAGAGCGACGTGGATGAGGGAATGGCGGAACGTCGTGTTCTCCGATGAGTCACGCTTCTGTTCTGTCAGTGATAGTCACCGCAGACGAGTGTGGCGTCGGCGTGGAGAAAGGTCAAATCCGGCAGTAACTGTGGAGCGCCCTACCGCTAGACAACGCGGCATCATGGTTTGGGGCGCTATTGCGTATGATTCCACGTCACCTCTAGTGCGTATTCAAGGCACGTTAAATGCCCACCGCTACGTGCAGCATGTGCTGCGGCCGGTGGCACTCCCGTACCTTCAGGGGCTGCCCATGCTCTGTTTCAGCAGGATAATGCCCGCCCACACACTGTTCGCATCTCCCAACAGGCTCTACGAGGTGTACAGATGCTTCCGTGGCCAGCGTACTCTCCGGATCTCTCACCAATCGAACACGTGTGGGATCTCATTGGACGCCGTTTGCAAACTCTGCCCCAGCCTCGTACGGACGACCAACTGTATCAAATGGTTGACAGAGAATGGGGAACCATCCCTCAGGACACCATCCGCACTCTTATTGACTCTGTACCTCGACGTGTTTCTGCGTGCATCGCCGCTCGCGGTGGTCCTACATCCTACTGAGTCGATGCCGTGCGCATTGTGTAACCTGCATATCGGTTTGAAATAAACATCAATTATTCATCCGTGCCGTCTCTGTTTTTTCCCCAACTTTCATCCCTTTCGAACCACTCCTCCTTGGTGTTGCATTGTCACTGTCAGTGTATAAAACACCTGTACCATTGTCCAGTTTGCCCTGTGGAGAGTCAACGTGAAGATTTTGATGGATTCAGTTGCATGGCTGTAGTACAGGGATATTATTGTATCTATTCGGGGGAATTCTCATTCGCTCAGTCGCCTGCGCTGCGAGCCTGTTTCCCGCCAAGCACTTTGCCGTAATGCGGCCAGTGCGTTTTTTCACAAGGTTTTCTGTACATTATGAAGGTTTTGCGTATTTACATACACTCAGGTAATGAAAATGGCATTGGAACAACACACTGAGCACCGAACACTTGAACATTTGACTAAACTGAACCTTACGCTGATAAATCTCTCGGCAGACTGCAAGGAGGGGAGCTTGTGGCAACGAGAAGCGCATAACGGCAAAGTGCTTAGCGGGAGACAGGCTCGCAGCGCAGGCGACCGGGTGAGTGCGAATCCCCCGAATACATAAAAAATGTCCCTGTAGTTGCTTCATACTGCTGGAACTTCAACATTTGAGGAGAAATGGATATTGGCTTCGTGGACACAATATAAGTTAGGCAGAACAACACGATCCATAAACGTGTAATAAGTTTTTGTTCGACGAGCAGAAAGAGAAAAAAATCACGAACGTTACTCGACTCATACGGACAAGTGTGCTCTATGTGCTCATTTGAAAAGCAAAATTAAAAACTCGAAGTAAGCGTTTAGTGGCTTTGTCAGGTAACTCAGTCTTTGAACATTCTTTTTTATTGCTAGTTGCTTTACGTCGCACCGACACAGATAGTTCTTACGGCGACGATGAGACAGGAAAGGGCTAGGAGTGGGAAGGAAGCGGCCGTGGCAATTAAGGTACAGCCCCAGCATTTGCTTGGTGTGAAAATGGGAAACCACGGAAAACCATTTTCAGGACTGCCGACACTGGGGTTCGAACTTACTATCTCCCGAATACTGGATACTGGCCACACTTAAGCGACTGCAGGTATCGAGCTCGGTTTTGAGCATTCCTATAATGAACATTTATATATCATTATCCCAACTTAAAATGTATAATTCTGCACTCTTTAACATCATGGTCTAAATGTTGTCCAAAAACAACCAGAAAATAATATTTTAAAATCGAGTAAAAAAGCACGCATACTCTAAAATTCATTCCATAAAATATTCATTTAAAGTAACAGTAGTGATTTTAGTCCTTTAAATATTCATTATTTTGACTGTACTTTCCTTCCTACTCACCTGTTCTTCCTATTCATGGTCATAATGCTCTTTACTACTCCGAAATTTCTACCTAATTATATTCTTTATATGATTCGTATGTTCATGTATATGATGATGATGATGATGTTGATGATGATAATAATAATAAGCATGGTTTCATGTCTATAGTCACGAGGCTCACGTGTCTGAGCATCTTCAAATGCCACCGGACTCAGCTAGAATCGAACCAACTAACTTGAGATTAGAAGGCTAGCACTCTACCGCCTGAGCTATTCAGCCCGGCTTATTCCTATGAGTTATTGTATTTTATTAACATAAAAACATCGTCGTTTCGTCTCTTGTTTCGAGATGTTGCTGCTACTTTCAAAATCATAGATCGCACGCCACGGGGGTGAACCCGCTTCTTGTACATACCGATTAATAACATAAGTACTTTAACCTATTCCCAAAGACGTTATGAGACGTCAGGATTTGATGATGATGATGATGATGATGATGATGCTTGTTGTTTAAAGAGGTAATCTATGTTATCGGCTCCTAATGGTACGAAATGTAATGATAAATTAAAAGTTCAAAATCCTCACTGACCAGAATTCAAAACGTGAAGACGAAGGATGAATGGATGGATGTGAATTTAAAACAATCAGCGGATCCGACCCGCAATGCCTCACATGCACAGAAACTGACGTAAAACAATAGTATAACTGACGAAGGGACTTATTCTATAGCATAATACTGAATCGATGATGCTTGTAGTCTAAAGAGGTCCAAAATCCAGGGCATTGGTCCCTCATAATGGTACTTATCGCTAGGAATGTAGAACCAGGGTATTTGTCATGTTCCGGTAATAATCGTGAGTAGCGTAGACTCGCGGTATTCCACACATTATGGTACTACTTACAGGTAATGTAATGCGTATATGCAACACAGACCTATGGTGTTTCGCACACTGCGGCGCCATTTACAGGCAACGCAAACCTATGGTTTTTATACTTAAGTGTACTAACCACAGGGACTCGTACTATCTCATGGAGTTCCTCATATAGTGGGTACTAATCGTAGGCAAGCCAGAAACATGGTGTCGCTCATATAGTGGTACTAATCACAGGTACTGTATAAGCCGACAGCGCATTCTCTTGCTACTAATCACAAACCTATTTTGTACCCAACATTGTGGGACTATGCGCAAGTAAAAATGACCCATGGTTTTCGCCACGTGGTGGTACTAATTGCAAGTAGTCTCAAGGTTCTAATTCGATCATCTACTGGTCACCCCTTTTAGTCGCCTCTTACGACAGGCAGGGGATACCGCGAGCGCGAGTGTATTCTTAGTCTGCGTCCCCCACCCACAGGGGTCCCACATAACTTCTTTAAGGTGCTGCGCGATGACGCGAATGTGCGTTATTTAAATATCCTCAGTGGCACTGAATTCTGTCGGATTACACCTGCAAATTTAGGAACGGAAAGACAACGACTTACTGACCGTGCCAGTAAAATCGACACTTCATCCTGTAAACACTTAATGAAGCCTATAAAAAAAACCAAACCCCATGGCACTACAGCCCTTGAAGGGCCTTGGCCTACCAAGCGACCGCTGCTCAGCCCGAAGGCCTGCAGATTACGAGGTGTCGTGTGGTCAGCACGACGAATCCTCTCGGCCGTTATTCTTGGCTTTCTAGACCGGGAATGAAGGCTATACACGACTAAAATTATTATATGTTTTCGGAAAAAGATTGATGGAATATATTTGGAGTACGTTATATTTCTATTATTTATTATAACTTATTTGCACCAGATCCATCTCTGCTGAGATACATCTTATGCATTTCATTATATCTCGTCGTTTGAGTTTAAATTAATGACTTAACCCAGTGTGACTTTTCGTTTTGAACATTTGAAACTGAGATGTGCGCAAGAAAGAAGCCTCGTTATTGTTCTCTAATTGGCGTCATTTAACATCATGTTTCCTTCGGTGATAGAGGCAGCGACCGCGACCTTAATTAATGTGTAAATACCCCCAACTTTGACTTCTATATGGAATTGATATGTTTTGGTGCCAATGCCCATTCTTGCGTGATATTCTTACTAATAAATCTATGAACCAGGCTGACATCAGGGGATATTTGGAAATTATCATCCACAACGCAAATACAGGTCACTCGAAATTTTAAAAGTAAAAGCAACAAAGTTTGAGAAAGGCTAACCAATTGTGCAAAAAGTTTTGGTGTAAGTGTTCAAGAGAATTCAAAGTTGGCTTCTTATTACTTTGATAAAACCAGTTCCAAAGTAGGAATGACTCATACTCTGGGCAAGGGAGTGATTCTACCTGCCTGTGTGGCTATCTGCAAACGGGTAATTGGTGAGTCGACGTCTAGTGAAATACGCAAAGTGCCCCTATGAAACAACGCAGTGAAACGAATAACATGTGATATGTTTACTGACATAAAGCAGACTCTTTTAAGGACACAGACTTGAAACATTTTTTCCTTGCAGATTGATGAATGTATTGGCACTACAAACAAAGCTACCACGCTAGTTTTAACATGCTACATATGAGAATGCAAAACCATGGAAGACTTCCTCTTTTTAAGTGAAATATAGTGTACGGCAGAGTGTATTTTTAGGAATATGAATGACGTTTGTGAGAAGAATTCGGTTTCGTGCGATGAATGTGTGTGCCTGACTAGAGACTGTATCAGGCATAACAACTGAACTTATTTCGAGAGAATAATGTGGTACCTAAAGGGAGGTGGAATCACTGCTGTTCTCAACGAGCAGATTTGGCTGCAGGGACGATGCCACAGTATTTCTTTCAAATCTGGACCCTTGAATTTCAGAATTTTCTCAAACTTATGTGAAGAAATTTAACATACAGAAGACGGTTGGTTGTTCAGAGGAAATATTTTGCAGCGATTCTTTGAGTAACTCGATGAACTATGCCTATTTCTGAACAATACTAAATTTCCATATGTTGAGATGAATAACTTCTTTATGTTATGTATGGCAGTCTACATAGCAGTTACATTTTATTACTTGAATCCACTCAATGTAGTGGCACTCAAGGTAGTGGCATGAATACTTTTGATGTCGGACACAGTATTGAGACAGCAGTCGTAAAATTTCGACTATGGGCAACCCGAGATGAAGGCGGTAGTCTGAACATATTCCCAAAATCAAAGTAATTTCTGGATTCCACAAATGAAGAATCGCCACAAGATGTTCAACGTGTCATCGTTGAACATCCGAATGGTTTAGCGACTAGCTTCTTTACTTTCCTACATCAGATTCTAAAAACTCTTGGTTAACAGAGTCTTTACAGTATGGCGTTGCACAATCAAAAACTTTGTCTGAGGAGGAATAACATTAACTTTACGCATAAGAAAATATGTGAAAGGCACTGCAACACGTCATTCCATTTTATAGCACATATCTTTGTTCACACTTCTTTTGCTGACATCTGGATTTTCATGTGACATCTGGATTATGGTATATATTCTACGTCGCATGCTTATGACATAAATAAAGTTTGGTGATTCAGTGGTTATTGATATTTCTGCATACCTTTCTAATACTATTTCCACAGTCGGAAATCACTGGTATTAAGAAATATTGTGGTAGACATTAACTGTAATCGGCTTCTTCGTACTTCAAACAAAACTAGAAAGCATTATTGTAAAAATGTGTATTATTTAATTTCGGTGTTTAACATGTTGTGTATGATATTCAAAGGAATAGTGAGGGTGTGAGATGTGGTTTAGCATAAAGAGAAGAGTGTTCTGATGGCTAATTGCGTTAGGTCTCGATATAAATTTTGTTTCGCCTTTCAAGCCGTTTTGTATTTGAATCAGTTACTGAATTCAGTGACACTTTAAAAGTAATCTGTTCCATACTATATCATTATATTTGGTATAATTACTGTATTACAATTTCTAAACGGTCGCCAAATAGACAAGCAGGACCATACGCTGCATAAACTTGGCATCTGCCTCCCCGAGTTCGTGATTACTCACGGAATATATTATTTGTTGCATTCAGTCGTGTTAAGAATCCAAAAGAGGTTATAATATGGCATTCAATATAGAAGTCAACAAGACCATGCATGTGATATAGAAAACACAGAAAGATGTTTACAGAGACTAAACTTATTTAATACGAATTGATATGGAAGTTACGCATGATACACTCAGAAAGAATATAGAAGCAATGTTCTGTGACTCTTGCTCCGTTAACCCTGATTATAATTGTTCCGTACTTGAAAAAGTCAACCTCCTGCCATTTTATTGATGGATGCAGTACTTCTGTATCTGTCTCCTGGCACAAGACAGATAAAAATGTAGCTTCCACCGAAGTCCCAGTCATTCATGACTGTGACAATATAGTAATTGTTAAAGTATGGGTGGTACTGAGTCATACTCATCAGTTATATGTCGCTAAGGGCATTATCCAAGTCATGAGCAAAGTTATCCTTGAGAATTGACATTTTACGTGCTTGCTTGCCGTATCTACTTCTTTGCCTCACCTTTTTAAATCGTTTGCAGTTTCATCCAACCTTCACCTCTCTGCTTCAGTGCTTGAACTTCCAACCCAGTCTGTGGTTATATCTACCTATGTACGTATACATTATTCCTTTCATGAGTATTAGTGAGATTTTCATGTAGATTCATCCTCTTCTACTTATACTTCTAAATGTACCATAATTTGTCGTCTGTAAAAATAATGGCCTACACTTTCTGTATAGATACTAGAGGTGATTACAGTCCGCTACGTATTCTGGAATGGTTTACGACATTCTCCATGATTTGTGGGCAATTTTATCGTCAAAAGAGCTAAGTGTATTAAAGTAATAATCACATTGCCTGCTGTCGAAGGATTCATGTAACTGCACCCTTCTAAAAACACATGTAATGCCAGTACCAAAATCATTGGGTGAAGTTAGACATTCACGAAGCAGAAGATGTGTTCGAACTTGTGTAATCTGAGGTCCAGTGTTTTAATTGAAAGTTCTGATGGAATGTCTCAGAGCCCCCATGCTACAATTAAACATTCCCATACATTCTATACTACTTAAGAGTATTGCATCACTTATGATGAAAAATATTTATTATGAAATATGATAAATGAATATAAATATATCATTTAAAGACTGTGGTATAGAGGATGTTCAAAAAATACATGGCAAAATGTCAGGGTTGGATTTTTAACATTTAGAGAAGGAAGAAGTCCTCTAAACGTGGGTGTAGAAATGCGTATTTTAGAGGCCTTCACTGTCACCTGATCTGAACCCGTTGGGTCTCTTTGTGCGGAAATACGAAAAAGCTTGGGTGTACGCGACTGCTGTGAAGGACGAAACGATACTTCATGGCCGAAATTCAAGGTCCTTTTAAATAATACCTGCGACAGCGGGCCATTTCCCTGCCACGACTAGCACAAGACTTCAGCATGACAAGAGAGGAGAATTTTGAGTACATATTATAAAGTTATGACCGGTGTACGTCAGCACACATAAGAAAGCCCACAACACCTGAGGTCCGAGCCCATGACACAGTCTGATATCTTGGAAAGTGTTAAACCTATAAGCCGTGAACGGGTTTTACAGTTCAATGTTCCGTCTAGTTACTTCATTCAAGAGTAGCATGCAATAACTGTCAACCCGTGTTGCTCGTTTGAACGACTCTATCCCAAACATATGATGAAATAGAACACAAATAATGTTTTGGATAATATTTTTAAAATAGATCAAGAAATTAAAATCAATCGAGCACTTCCAAATATTTTTTCTTCAGTTTGCTTTACGTTGCACCGACACAGATGGCAGAGATAGGAAGGAAAGGGGCAGGAGTATGAAGGAAGCGACTGTGTCCTAATTAAGTACAGCGCAACACTTGCCTGGTGTGAAAGTAGGAAACCACGGAAAACCACCTTCCGGGCTGCTGACAGTGGGGTTCACATCCACTTTCTCCCTAATGTAAGCCGACTGCCCAGCCATTCGTTCAATCAATTCTTTATTCTGCAATATTAATACAGCATTAATATTCTGAAACAGTGAAAAGGAAAGGTTGGTTTCGTCCTGGGAACTTGATTTGTAATTCCTAGGTAAGCATATTGGATAAATGAAGACACTGCTAGTAATCACATGGCTTCAGCTTCCATGTGCAGATATTTTGATGCTGTGCCATCTTGGTTGCCAGCGTGTCAATATCGACGTTCCGTTCCACTTTGTCATATAGTAATGAGAAGAATGCAATAGAGCTTATTGAACAATAGTGCCTTAAAATAAATAAATAAATAAATAAAAGAGATTTCATAGTAAATGAATAATACATACATACATACATACATACATAAATACATACATACATACATACATACATACATACATACATACATACATGCATTATCGTTATAGACCGTTATGCCTTTCAGCGTTCAGTCTGCAAGTTTCTGTGAATTCACTAAACGTCACCACAAACCTCTATTTGTAACTAGTGTTGTGGCCTCATTTAGTTCTATAACTCGTACTTTTAAATCGTTAGAAACTGAGCCTAACTATCTTCGTCGCGGTCTCCTTCTACTTCTCTTACCGTCCACAACAGAGTCCATTATTCTCCAAGGTAACCTATCCTCCTCCATTCGCCTTATATGACCCCACCACCGAAACCGGTTTATGAGAAGAGCTTCATCCATCGAGTTCATTCCTAACTTAGCCTTTATCTCCTCATTCCGAGTACCCTTCTACCATTGTTCCTACCTGTTTGTACGAGCAATCATTCTTGCTACTTTCATGTCTGTTACTTCTAACTTACGAATAAAATATCCTGAGTCCACCCAGCTTTCACTCCCGTAAAGCAAAGTTGGTCTGAATGTCTGTAAAGATAGTTTCGTCCGCGAGCTGACTTCCTTCTTACAGAACACGGTTGATCGCAACTACGAGCTCACTGCTTAGCATTAGCATTGATTCAATCTCGCTTACTATATTAACAACCTGGAAAAAACACAATCTAAATAATTGGCATTATCTACCTGTTCCAGGTTTGTATCACCAATCTGACATTCCATTCCGTTGAATTTATTACCCAGTGACATCAGTTTAA
This sequence comes from Anabrus simplex, assembly GCF_040414725.1. Classification (NCBI taxonomy): domain Eukaryota; kingdom Metazoa; phylum Arthropoda; class Insecta; order Orthoptera; family Tettigoniidae; genus Anabrus; species Anabrus simplex. Next base: position 298,526,172 of record NC_090267.1, read on the forward strand.
TCTTCAAAAGGCTAATTTTCGTACCATACTCATTCCACCTGTTTTCATGTTCCAAGATATTAGACTGCAAGCTTTAGGCACAATCTGCCATCAAGTCCAAATCGTCAGAATGGACCAGTCTGCTGGCTATATTTCCATCTAACTGAATCCCTCCCTGCCATTTTATACCTTTCAGCAGATGCGAACGACGAAGGTGAAAGATTACAACCATGTATAACCCCTGTAAGTACCTTGAACCAAGAACTTTTTTTTTTTGCTATGGGCTTTACGTCGCACCGACACAGATAGGTCTTATGGCGACGATGGGATAGGAAAGGCCTAGGAGTTGGAAGGAAGCGGCCGTGGCCTTTATTAAGGTACAGCCCCAGCATTTGCCTGTGTGAAAATGGGAAACCACGGAAAACCATTTTCAGGGCTGCCGATAGTGGGATTCGAACCTACTATCTCCCGGATGCAAGCTCACAGCCGCGCGCCTCTACGCGCACGGCCAACTCGCCCGGTGAACCAAGAACTCATTCTACCATCAATTCTCACTGCAGCCCAATTGTCAACCTAAATGTCATTGATTGATTTTAATAATCTATCCTTAATTCCATATTCCCCCAGTATGGTGAATATCTCTTCCCTCGGTACCCTGTAATATGCTTTCTCTAGATCTACGAAACATAAACACCACTGTCTATTCCCGTCGTAGCACTTTTCAATTACCTGGCGCATTTTGAAAATCTGATCGTGATAGCCTCCTTGTGGTCTGGAAACATACTGGGTTTCATCACCTTCCTCTCAACTACTGATCGCATCCTCCCATTCAAGAAACCAGTGGATACTTGGCCTGGTATACTAACCAGTGAGATACCTCGATAGTTGTTGCAATCTTTCCTGTGCCCTTGCTTATCGATAGGTGCAATTACTGTTTTTGTCCAATCTGAAGGTTCCTTACCAACACTCCACGCTAATTTTACCACTCTATGAAGCTATTTGATCACTGCGTTCCAACTATAATCCAACATTTCAGGTCTAATTTCATCTATTCCTGCTGCTTTATGACACTGGCGTTTATTAACCATCCTTTCCATTTCCTAAAGCGTAAGTTCACCGAAATCATTTTCTTCGTCCCCATGAGCTTGGTTGTTCGCGAGACCACCAGGGAGATTTCCTTTTACGTTGAAAAGATATTCAAAATATTCTCTCCACCTCTCCATTGATTCCCTGGGATCTATTATGAGTTCACCAGCATTACCCCAAACACTTCATTTTCTCTTTCCCTCCTTTCTTAAGATTCTTCATTACTGTCCAGAAAGGTTTCCCTGCTGCTTGACCTAGCTCTTCCACTATATCTTCCCACGACTTATTTTTTGAATCAACAAATGTTTGTTTCGGTCTGTTTCTTTCATCTACGTACAATTCCTGGTCTGCATCGGCCCTTCTTTGGAGTCGTTTCTGATAAGCTTTCTTTTAACGTTTACAAGCTCCTCTCTCTTCATCATTCTACCAAAGACGTTCGCTTTCTCCCATCTTTACACACAGTGTTTTTCCTAGGCTTTCTCTTGCTATTTCTACTAGAGCATCCCTGTGTGCCACCCATTCTCTTTCTATATCCTGAACCTACTTGCTGTACACTGTTCTAAACTTCCCACTAATCATATCCATGCACTTCTGTCTAATTTCCTCGGCCTGGAGATTTTCTATCCTTATTCGCTTGCAGACAGATTTCGTTTTCTCTACCCTAGACCTAGAGATACTTAGTTCACTACAGATCAGATTGTAGTCCGTATCATCGAAAAATCCTGGGAAAACTCGTATATTCCTAAAAGACTTCCTGAATTCGAAGTCGGTTAATATATAGTCCATTTTGGATCTAGTTCCCTAGCCTCCCATGTGTAGCGGTGAATAGCCTTATGCTTGAAGAATGTATTCCTAACTGCTAAACCCATACTAGCAAAGAAGTCCAGCAAACGCTTCCCATTCCCATTAGCTTCCGTAACTTCCCAACATTTACTAATCCTCCTTTCGTATTCTTCAGTTCTATTTCCAACTCTCTAATGAAAATCGCCCATTAGCACTACCCTATCCTTGCTCTTGACCCTGACACCGATGTCACTCAATGATTCATAAAAATTGTCAAATTAATCCTCATCTGCACTCTCATGTGGTGAATAAACTGAGACAAGTCTTCCAACTGCCAAATCGACCGACATTATTCGCTTATTTTCGCGCATTTGCGTGCAATAGTATTCCTGATAAACAGCCAGACCCCAATCAATAATAGTCTATATGAGAATAAAAGTAAAAATGTAAAAATCCGATCCTTTAGGAGATCCCGAAATTACATTTAATGTGTCTAAATTCTGTTCCTGGATAGGTTTTAATTATGTCTGAAATGTACTGTGCAGTTACATGATGACACGTAATAGAACAAATGTTCTGGTCTTCCAGTAAACTTGTAGTTCATTGTGAGATGTATCATGAAACCAGCTCCTAAAGGAGTAGACGTTGAATATGGAGTTTAGTTGTAATAGAGGAATGAACAAACAAACTGAGAATCGGTCAAGAAAGAGAGAAATGGCTGACATGGTATTAAGTTTAGCTGAACTGGGAGTTGCTGAAGAAATATATGTACAGGCAGCGGACCTTACAATACCATTTATGGAACACCGGAAATTTTTCAGAAGAATACTGAGAGTAAAATGGCAGGAGCAGCGAAAACCTATAATTAACTTGGGAAGGGCCAAAACCAATGCCAAGGCCAAGGCCAATAGCATTTGGCCTACATCAACCATATCGCCTGCATGCCTAGCACACGTCATTCATTTGTGACGTATTCTCTGTTAAATAATGGACAATTAAATGTGGGAGGGCGAAAAATGCGGTGCCTGAATGTTCTAAAGTCTAACCTGAAGTAGTCCTAAACTGACTTCAGCAACTGGGAGGATAGCGGAGTATCATTCACGGGGTCCACAACATTACGAACAATAGCGACAAAGGAAAATATGATAAAAGAGATCCTTGAAATGAACGAGAAAATCAGAGAAGAAATGGCCGCAAGATTCTAAAATAATAAGACTCTTGGGCAGATTTGATGTGCCAGTATTCCGTCTGAGATTGTGATTGTAGAGTTGATTTCTTTAATCGTCTACGAAGCCATAATAGACTATTCTGGTTAACTTGGAATACAGCCGTATGATCGCCAGCGAGTGAATGCCTACTATAGTGATTGTTTATATAAATTAAACCAATATCTGTGAGACACATCTCTCGCATTCCTTATTTGTAACGTTTTGTCTGCAATTCGAACATTCTTACTGGAAACTCCATTACGGAATAGTGGTATGAGTGTAACGATTATGTAACATATTGTCAATGTTGTATATGTCTCTAACTGACATCTTTCAAAATTCATATTCCCTTGTTTCTCGAAAGTGCATGATGGTGTTATATTTGTAACAGAAACTGCCTACTATTTAGACTTTGCTCTGTTTAGTAGGTGCTTGCACTTCAAGTCCTTCAACATGTCGATAAAGTAACAAAGCTGCCTGTGGTATTTACAACTTCCGGCTCGACAAAATGCTTATTTTCTTTGTACGCACACAGTAAATCGTCTCGTACCTTTTAGCTAAAATTACGAGCCATTATGCTACGAAGTGAAGCTTGAAAGCCACGTATTTTAATATCCTTTCAGGAAACATGGAAGACCATTTTCAAATAAATCCCAACAAAGACCTCGTCGAGGGAGATTTTATTTTTCTCTTCCTAAGAGGGAAAGGGCTTAATATATGTACCGGTAGCCATTGCACGTTGCAAACGAACTACCTTAATCGTGCTTCTATTCCTCTCCTCCTCTTTCTCCAGTTCATTGCGTTTAGCCTTTTATAGAACGTACGTTTCATGGGAACCGCACAACAATAATTTAATCGATATCTATCTTTATAATGCTACCCACACTCATTTCAGATGAGACATCGTGTTTACAGTGCAACATGTCTTCTGGTGTGGACTAGAAAGAATGTTATATTCATTGATCTGTATGACTTGCCACCGTTTTAACAAAACAACCTATATTTTAGGAAGAAAGGTAATAATTGACACAAATGATTGGCAAGACATGGGGTTTAATTACGTCAAAATAAGGTACCCAAAATGACCAACGGATGGCGCTGGACAGCGCCACGTCAGGTAAAGTGGCCACAGATACTTTATATGACATGGAGTTTTATTGTCACCAACAACTTCAGAAAGAGACCAACAGATGGCGCTGGACAGCAACACGTCAGTGATGCCACATGAGACACGTGTACGGTCTAAAGGGAGCTGTCGTGAGCGAGGGCGTCAGATGCGCCTGCAATCACGGCGTGTTGACGTTACCAGAAAAGGCACTGTTAGTGAAGATTTATTTACTTTATTTTGGTGTCATTAAAACCCTATGTCATGCCAACCATTTGCGTGAATGATTACTTATCTACCTCCAATAACCCTACCGAACGTAAACTCCGGCTCAGGAATACCTCTGCGGAGGTTCGGACCTGCCTGCGGGCAGAACAACCCTTATCTACCTCCAATACTCCGTGGTGTATTGCATCGTCAGATGTTCGAGAACTTTTGGGTCATCCTGTATATAAAAGTGAAACTATGTTTATTTGTCTCGAATGGACTCAAAAATTACTTGATTGATATCGATGAAAATTTCACAATTTGTTCTTATTACTGCTGAAAGAGTTTAGGAGGTCATTTGAACGAAATCCGATAGGCAAATTTTTACGATCAGTAATCTGTATCTCTATATAAAATGGTAACTCCGATTGGCTGTAATCAGCGCCCAGCCAAAAGTAAGTGGCATAAAAAAAATTTCATTTCGAGGATACATTTATATTATATTGTAGATGTTAACTAGGGGAGGATTTTTGGATATCCCATCGCTAAGGGGGTGAAAATGGGGTGAACTGTTGTAATGAGTAGGCCTACATCTATATCTCGAAAACGTAACAGTTTAGAGACGTAAAAATTGGTATTTGGAATCTACTTTTAAAATAAACAAAGAAGTATGTTTTGTTTTCGGAAAATCCGCTTAACGAGAGGGGGGGATGTGAACAGGAGTGAAAAATTTGTGAATTTTTAAGATGATTATATCAAGAGTATATCTAAAAATGTATCATTCATAGACGTGAAAAATGGTATTTGGAATCTCCTGTAAAAGTGAAGAAACGCGCACAATTTGTTTTAGGAAAATCCACTTAAGGGGAAATGAACACTTAACGTGTTACGGACGTGAAAATTTGTATTATAATTTTTTAAATAAAGAAAAAATGTATTTTTGTTTCTTGAAAAACGACTTAGGTGTGTCAAAAGAACTGAAAATGTTGTTGAATTATTTTTATTTGGATACTGTTATCTCAAAAACTGAAGATGTTACAGACGTAAAAATTGGTATTTGGAATTTTCAATAATAATAATAAAGAAACACGTATCTTTTGTTTCCGGAAAATCCTTGAAAAGAAGTGATTTCGGGGTTGAAGTATTTTATTGTGATACTTATCTATATGAACAATATCGTAACGACCATGTGTCTGTATCTTGACTATTTTGGCGAAATTTTCGTCCAGTGTTCCGTTTCAGGTGTAATAATTATCATCTGCATATATTTTAGCTTTCGTTTCCTGAAAGTACACATTGTACCCCTCTCCCCAAAATTAGGATTTTGGCATCTGCCAGACGAGATAGGTTTTAACCTGTGACCGACTGAAAAATTCCAAGATGTTTTAAATTTTTCATTTTTACCTCCGGCAAATATCGAAATATGGAGACAAATTTAATGACGGCGCACACCTTCGTTTTGATTTATTTCGTGGCTAAACGGTAAGTCGTATCTCAAAACGGATGGCACAATAGAATTTAAGAGGAAGGTATCTATAACCATTGGTCCTATAACATTTTGTCGTATCTCCTTCCCTTATACGTTATAAACAGCAGCATTTCTCGATTTAACGTAAATTTTGAACATTTTACATGTATTTTTATACAGTACATTGGCACACTTTTAGGAAAGATGGAGTAATCAAATTTGGCACGCAAGTTCTCACACTTCATGGCCATATGCAAGCTAAATTGCATTATTCTAGTTTCTATATAAATATGCGAAAAATAATGAAACGTTTTAAAATTGTACCCAAATTTCGCACTTTTCAAAGTTTCTCAATCTAACCCATAAATACGGCAGATGCGAGAAATATTATAGGACTAACCATGTAGAACAACGAACAACAACAAAATGGGCGTCTGATGGCGTTATCTATTTGTCGACATCATGTACCGTTTAAGAGCAATAAATCTTGAAATGAAGGTCTGCACTTATAAACGTATCAGCTATATCTCTATATATATAAGACTAACCCCGACTGGCTGTAATCAACGACCCACCAAAACTACGCGATATAAAGTAATGACATTTTGGGATACAGTGTAGGTGCTCACTAAGGGAGGATTTTTGAATGTTCCGTCGCTAAGGGGTGAACAGTTGTAATGAGTACGTCTATATTTCAAAAACATAAACAGTTTACAGACCCAAAAATTGGTATTTGGAATACATTTTAAAAACAAAGAAACACGTATTTTTTCGTAAAATTTCCTTGAGAGGGTGAAAAATTGTGAAAAATGTTGAATACCTTTCTTGAGAATACTTATATGAGTAACTGATGATGTTACAGACATGAAAATTGGTATTTGGAATCTCCTCTATAAATAAAGAAACGCGTATTTTTTTCCTTTTTCGTAAAATACAATTAACGGGGGATGAACAAGAGTGAAGAATGGGAGAATTTTTAAAATGATTGTAGCAAGAGTATATCTAGAACGTATATCATTCTACAGTTGTGAAAATTGGTATTTGGAATCTCCTGTAAAAGTGAGGAAACACGCACATTTTTTTAGGAAAATCCATTTAGGGGGGAAATGAAGGTGGGCATGAATTTTTAAAATGAGCTGTTCTACAGTATATCACAAAAACTTAACATGTTACATACGTGAGAATTGGTATTATTAATATTTCTTAAAAGTAAAGGAACACATATTTTTTCGGAAGAACCATTTAACGAGCGGGAAGGGGGGAGGGGGGAGGGTGTAACGGTGACTGAAAATGGGAATGAAGTATTTTTATTACGATACTGATGTATCATCAACTGAAAATGTTACAGACGTGAAACTTGGTACTTGGAATATTCTTTAAAAATAACGAAACACGATTTTTTTTTGTTTACGGAAAATCCCCTTAATGGGCTTTAAAGGAAGTGATGTAGGGGCTGAAGTATTTTTATTATGATACTTATGTATTGTAACAGGAACGCCCGTACATAAGCTTTATCGGGGAGCACAGGCTGGCGCATATACTTTCGTGATTTCGGTAATTTTGGACATTTTATTTTTCACCACTTCTCATCCCCATGCCAATAAAGGCTGAACATGGACTTCAGCGACATCCGGTGTGATACCTATTAGACTACGAAAAAATCCCAAAAAGTTCAATCTTTTATTTTTGTCCGCCTCCCCAAAGCAAGATTTGTCAAAGTTCTAGCTATTAGCCTGTAACCGACGGAGAATTTGCAAAATGTTAACATATTTAATATTTCACCCCTAAAAATATCGAAATATTCAGCCAAAATTTAATTACGATGCAGACCTTCGGTTCGAGGTATTTTATGGCCAAACGGTAATTACTATCAAAAAGCTAATCATACTTCAGACTCCTGAAATGAAGAGATCTACAACTGTGTTCCTATGACTTTTTTACGTATCTCGACCCCTTCTACCTTGGATGGAGCTTCATTTTCCGGCTTTTGATCAATTTTGATCATTTTCCATATATTGTTTTACTTATTCACACATTCACTAGACAGGAAGATGCACGAAATTTTGAAGGCTCCTTGGCACGATCATTGGCCATACGTAGACCAACTTTCATTATTCTAGCTGCCTTGAAATTTTAGGAAACGGAAGGAATATGTGGAAACACTACTCAAAATTCAGCCTAATCTATGATTCTTAACCAATCTGAAGTGCAGCCGATGGAGATACGACAAAACATCAGAAAACGAAAGTTGTTGGTCGTTTCATCGTCGACACGCCTGGCAAGTTTCAAGACTGCAGCTATCTGCTAAACTGAAAAAATAATCTTTCAACTTGTGCTAAGCGTAAGAAATTTGTCATGGATCGAATCATTCACCTCTTTCTATGGTATAAATAGCCCAGATACAACAAAATGCCATAATACAAAAATGTAGATGACTAAAAGGGTCGTCAGATCACGTAATCCGTTTCTCTGTACGACCAACTGTTAGGCCGCAATAAATTTCAAAATGAAGGTCTGTACTATTTAGTGTGCACATTCCTTGGCTCTATATTATATATAACGCAATGGCTCACTGACTGACATAAATGTTTACCCACTTCGGCATGAGCTAGGCAGTGTGATAGCTATTAGCCTGAAACCTACGGAAAAAAGTTCAATTATTTTTTTGCCCGCCTTCCTCAAACAAAATGGGGGACACCGCGTTACAGTGCCCTAGGAAATTAAAATTTGGCGAAGTTCCAGCTATTAGCCTTTAACCGACGGAAAAATTGCAAGATGTTTAAATATTTTACACTTTAGCCCCTAAAAGTATCGATATATTCAGCCAAATTTAACAATGGTGTAGACCATCCTTTCGAGGTTTTCTGGTTAAACGGTAAGTTTTATCGCCAAATGGACAAGACTTTCTGAACCCATCAATAATAGATCTACAACTTTGGCCCCGTGACTTTTAGTCATATCTTGATCCCTTATGCCTTCGACAGAGCTTCATTTTCAGATTTTACGTCCATTTCGTATATTTTCCGTAACTAATTTTACTGTTTTACATACTTACAAGACCGACATATTCATGAGATTCGGCAGGCTCATTGGAAATTTCCTGGGGTCATATGTGAGCAAAATTCATGATTCTAGCACCATGTAAGAACGAGAAAACGATAGGAATATATGGACACTGTACTCCTAATCTAAGATTCTAAATCAATCTACGATGTACCCGATGCAGATACGACAAAACCTTAATGAACGAAAATGAAGAAAGTTTCAACCTCGATACACCTACTAAGTTTCAAGACTAGAGCTGCCCATTAGATTAGGAAAATAATTTCTCATCTTGTGAGAATCGTATGTAATTAGCACCAGGTCGAAACGTTACCCCTAAATTTGCTATAAATCGTGAATATACTGTGCGAGAAAATATTATAGGACCAAACATGAGATATAAAAATAATTTTAAGTGTTTAATCCGTAGTTTTGGGGGTCACTGAGGTGAAATGTGACAATCCTGAATTTTTAAAAGCCTGAGTTCAGCCCCTTTACCGTGGGGGCGAGGATTGTGAGATGTAAAAGTAATCGAAAATAGTGTCGAACCCATACTTTTTGAGATCGCTGCGAACAGTGACACTCCGGAATTTTTAAAAGTCCAAGGTTAGCTCCCTATGGGGAGGGGGTGGGGGTGGCGGTGGGGGTGGGGGTGAGTGAGATATAAAAATATTTAAAATAGTGTCGAATCCATAGTTCATGGGGTCGCTGAGGTGAGAAGTGACATTCCTAAATTTTTGAAGTCCAAGTTCAGCGTCCTTTATTAGGGAGGGGGGGGGGCAAGGGGGAGTGAAATACAAAAATTATCGAAACTAGTTTTTTTTTTTTTGCTATTTGCTTTACGTCGCACCGACACAGATTTTTCCTACGGCGACGATGAGATAAGAAAGGCCTACGAATTGGAAGGAAGCGTCCGTGGCCTTACTTAAGTTACAGCTCCGGCATTTGCCTGGTGTGAAAATGGGAAACCACTAGTGTCGAGTCCATAGTTTTCGGGATCATTGAGGTGAATAGTGACACTCCGGATTTTTTAAGTCCATGTTCAGCCCCACTTGTGTTGGAGGGCGAGCGAGATTGGTCTGAGATACAACAACAATCCAAAATTGTGTCGAATCCATAGTTTAGGGGGTCGCTGAAGTGATTAGTGACACTCCGGATGTCGTTTAAGTCCATGTTGAGCCCAAATCGGCAACGGGGTGAGAAGGACGAAAATGATGTATGTTCCAGCATAGCTGTACACCAAACTTGGTACAAATATTGCCTACTATCTGGTAAAAATGCTGCGGGACAAGACACCCCTAGAACCGCTAACGAAGGGGGTGAAATACAATTATAACTAGAAACGACCGATATTGTTGAATCCATAGTTTTCTCGACTACGGGAGTGATTTCAACCAAACTTGGTACACTTATGACTACTATCAGGAGACAAACTGCGTGGAGGTATGACAACCCTAGCAACCCTAGGGATCGGGTGGGAAGAGGTGTGATATAACAATAATCGAAACTAGTGTCGAATAGTTTTCGGGGTTGAGCTGAGCTGTGACACTCTTGATGCTGCTTAAGTAATACTTCAGCCACAGTCAGTATGGAGGTGGGTAATTGGTGAAATTAATGTAAAATTAATCGTAATCATGGATGTAAGGGGGTATGTTCCAGAATAGCTCGCAACTAGTCATGGTACACATATGACTTTTTTTTTGCTAGGGGTTTTACGTCGCACCGACACAGATAGGTCTTATGGCGACGATAGGATAGGAAAGGCCTAGGAGTTGGAAGGAAGCGGCCGTGGCCTTAATTAAGGTACAGCCCCAGCATTTGCCTGGTGTGAAAATGGGAAACCACGGAAAACCATCTTCAGGGCTGCCGATAGTGGGATTCGAAACTACTATCTCCCGGATGCAAGCTCACAGCCGCGCGCCTGTACGCGCACGACCAACTCGCCCGGTCACATATGACTTACCATCTAAAAACATTCTATAGAGATGAAACATCCCAACCCCCGCCAGCGATAGGGAATGGAAGGGGATGACACGTCAAAATAATAGAAGGTAACCGATATTAATGTCAAATCCACTGTTTATGTGTCGCTGGGATGAATTGTGACGCACTGGATACCGTTTAAGTCCACGTTAAGCTTCCATTGAGACGGAAGGGCTGAGAGCGGCTTAAAAGTAAATAGTCTGAAATGACCGAGATTAGTGTTGAATTAACTTCTCTTGGGGTCGCAAGGCTCATTGGTGACAATCTCAATGACAGTTGAAATCGTGTTCATCATTTCTATAGCACGACGGGTAAATACATATAGTTATGACGTATTTTTTGGAAGTATCAGATACTTCCCAGTCATTTCGAGCTTCCACAAAGACAAAGGTTTACTCGAAATAAAAATAATCTAAAACTCGAACCCAAACACATCTGGGTAACTCTAAAACTACTCGATAAATCGTGCAATATCAATCCAGCTGAAGAAGGAATTCTATAAAAATCCACTTCACACATAACTATCTGGTAATGCAAATGTTAAAGGTAGACATTCACAAACTATCCGGACAGCATCGGGCACTACAGCTCGTGCTGTATGTAGGAGGATGGGAACACTCGACCGTGTTTTATGAATCACCTTTCTTGCTAGGAGGTTCATTACCATGGCTGGATATAGGACGACGGGAATACGCCGCCATCTTTTGTTAAGTACCTTTCCACATCTCCTCCTAAACCACTGAGAAATTTCAACCAAACTTGGTACACTTCTGACTTATTATCAGGAGACAAATACTGTGGAGGTAAGCCAACTCCAGCACCCAAAGGGGGTGAGAGTGGAAAGCGGGTGGCATATAAAAGAATCGAAAATACTGTCGAATGCATAGTTTTTAGGGTTGCTAAGATGAACAGTGACACTCTGGATGCCGTTTAAGTATACGCCATGACCCATCGGCATAGGGAGTGAGAAAAAATGCCCAGAACTGACCGGTATTACGGATGTATGTGTGAATTTTGCAGTTTATCTCTCAATCAAACTTCGTATACACATGACTTCCTGTCTAGAAACAAAAGTACTATGGGGCTAAGACACTACTAGCTCCCATAAATGAGAGATTGATATTTAAAAATAAGTGGAAACGGCCTATAATAGTGTCGAATCCATGGCTTCCGGGGACGATAAGGTGAATCGTGACGTCATTTAAATCCAAGTTCAGCCTCCTTCGGCAAGGGGTTGTGAAGGTGCGAACCAGAAAATTTCCAAATTGACCACAGTTTTCGGGGTTCCTAGCCTGATTGGTGACAGTCCCAGCGACAGTTGGAATCACGTACATCATATCAATAGCGCGAGGCATAAATACATATATTATACCTTACTTTTATTACACTAGAGTCTAAAAGTTAAGCATAATCACTAAACGAGGCCATACCGCCTGATACGAATGTCAGACGGACTGCCGAACAAACGGAAGCTGAATCACACACTATATGTCACACAAATTGGCCAAAAACAGTGTCAGAAAGGTTCCGATAGCTAAGATACACCTTTGACAACAACTAACAAAACTGGGCAATGTCTTCCACAACAAAATATGGTGTTAATAGGGTGTATGGTTACCCCCAACGGCCACACATGCTCCGCAGCGACGTGGCCCAAGAGCTCTTTTGGCAGTCGAACCCATTCCTCCGAAAGTGCAATGCGAAGGTCTTAGAGGGTCCTTTGTGGTGGCTGACGGGATGCACTTCGCCTCCCCAATGCATCCCAGGCATGTTCTATAGGATTCAAATCCGCAAACCTCGCTGGCCATTCCATGCGATGAATGTCTTCCCCAGCTAGAAATTCAACCACCAGAGCAGCAAGGTGCGGTCTGGCATTATCGTCCATTAAGAGGAAGTCTGGACCAACCGCACCTCTAAAGAATCGAACATTTGGTCTCAGTACCTCATCCCTGTATCTACGAGCGTTAACAGTATTCCTCGGACCACCCATGAAGATGTGCTGGTCCGTACGGCCATTCAACATGATGCCACCCCACAACATGACGCCCCACCACCATACTGGTCCCGTTCCACGATGTTCCTGCGGTTGTATCGGCTACCCGGTTCTCGCCAGGTTAATGCGCGACGGGAATCGTTGTGTAAACTGAAGCAGGATCCATCTGTGAAGAGCACATGCCTCGATTCATTCATGGTCCAGTTTCGATGTTGACGGCTCCACAGTAAACGGACCCGTCTCTGTGCTGGAGTGAGCGGGACGCACACCGCTGGGCGTCGCACAAACAGCTCTGCTGTTCTGAGCCTCCGGTACACAGTTTGCCTGGAAACGGCAACCCCTGAGACGGCTGCAGGCTCCGCCAACAATTGTCTTGCAGGTGCACTCCGATTTCGTCGGTGGGTTAAGGCCAGATATCGGTCCTGCTGTAGGGTGGTTACCCTTGGTCCACCTGGTACTGGCCAACGACTGACATCTCCTGTGTCTCGAAATCGCCTCCAAAGCCTGAAATTGACACTTTGTGGCACATTCAAGGATACGGCGACTTCGGTCTGTGTCTGGGATGCTTCCAGGCGGCCGAGTATTCTACCCTGCAGAACGAAGCCCAAATGGCTTCGTTGTGCCATTATGTTGTCACGTTCGCTACGAGGCTACACACCGCACACACGACTGAGAGAATATGGGGCGCAGGCACTGGCTGTGTTTACCTTGCGATTACGCCGCTAGTCAAAGCAGAGAACACTCCTTTCCTTTCTTTTTTTTTAATATTTGTTTTACGTCGCACCGACACAGATAGGTCTTTTTGGCGACGATGGGATATGAAAGGCCAAGGAAGTGGAGGGAAGCATTCGTGGCCTTAGTTAAGGTACAGCCCCGGCATTTGCCTGGTGTGAAAGTGGGAAACCACGGAAAACCATCTCCAGGGCTGCCGACAGTGGGGCTCGAACCCACTATCTCCCGATTACTGGATACTGGTCGCACTTAAGCGTCTGCAGCTATCGAGTTTTAGTCACTCCTTTCCTACACGTAAGGCTGGTAGGTGCATATGTCGTGCGTTTTGCGGTCTATTTCCTGTTGCCCTGCTTACTCGTAGCTTATGCTTAACTTTTGGATACTAGTGTATTTGTTTGAAAGATCAGCTACTTCCCTAACGAACTGGGCTGCCACAAGGAAATTGTTTAACAGAAAATTATATTCTCAAACTACAGTATTTAACACATGACAATAACTCTAAATTTACGAAAACGTTTTCGTGAACTTTACGTCACAATAAAGAAATTTCCAAAAAATCAATTCAAACAGTTAATACAAATTATAAAATTGAAAATTCAGAGAAAGTGCCCGAGCAGAGCCGGTTACTACAGCCAGTCTTTATATAAAAATTCAGCCTGCGTATGTTTGTGATCGCAAAACTCTAAAAGTAGTCGGATTATTGACTTGAAATTTTGATTCAACGTTGAATTCGAATACGTGCGTGATTAGGAAGCGGTTTTAATGAAACTGTATATGTATTTTTTTATAATGGGTAATTTTACGTAATTAATTTAATTACTAAGTTACACTTAGATTGGATCGACTTTGATGGACAGATTGTCACTGTGCGACAACGATTTACTCTGTATCATTATAGACCGGTGAAAATTACTGTATATAGAAGGATGGGAATACGTCGCTATGTTTTTGAAGGATATTTCTTGTTAGGAGGTTCGTGTAATTAGGCAAATCACTGCCTGTTGTTCAGAAGTAGGAATCCAACTTTCCATGATCGAGAAGTACCGTAGATTCTTGTAACAAGGCAACTCATTTCCTGTTATTGTATATGTGAATAAATGTGATTAAACATGAATAAATATGTCCCGTGCTCGCAGAACTCTAAAATTAGTCGATCGTCGTGTATGTTTTCGTCAGCCATAGTACGAGTTTAGTGAGTTGAATCGAGAAGGAGAGAAATATGAAGACTACATGGCCGAAGATATTCTGCTCAGAGTGCGTCAAGAAACACAAAATGATGGCTTGGATTTCACAGAATAAATGTACAATTAAGGGCTAATCATCATTGAGGACCTTTGCCTTGCAGTGTAATGCAAGTTCTTGGCACAACTGGGAATGACAGCACCAAATCGGTCCATCAATATAACATTCGACAGAGAACTGTTCAGAGAACAATCAGACAACAGAAATGGCTTACAGCTGTTCGTCCACTAAAATACACCGAAACTCCTTCCAGAACAAATGATGGCATTTTATACCATCATACAAGCTGTAGCCAACCAATACCGTGGATTGGCCATTTTGGACGCTCCAGGTGGAAGTGGAAAAACGTTCTTAATTTACTTGATCCTGGCTAAAATCAGTACAAACGGCCATATTGCGTTACCTATTGCTTCTTCAGGCATTCCTGCCACGTTGATGGAAGGAGGGAGATCAGTGCATTCAGCTCTTAAACTGTCACTAAACATGTAACATTTCGAAAACCTCAGAAATTGGAAATATTCCTCAGGTGTGTAAAAACATTGTACGGGGTGAGTGTAAAATGACTCACAAAAAGTCATTGGAAGCATCAGATCATACATTGAAAGACTTGCGAAATAATCATGTTCCATTTGGTGGAGCATTGATGTTAATATCCAGTGAGTTCAAGCAAACGCTTCCAGTTATACCTCGCTCAGCACCAGCTAATGAATTGCATGCTTTCATGAAACATTCAACTTTCTGGAGCACAGTAAAAAAGAAATGCGTTGAACAACAGATATGAGAGTTCAGCTTCAGACCGATCCAACAGCTAACATATTTTAAAGACAATTACTCGAGCTCGGTAACGGTATTTACCTACAAATCCAGAAACAGGAAAATTCACCTTCCCGTCTAATTTCATCAGCATCGTGAATTCAAAAGGAGAATTAGTAGACAGGGTTTACGCACGGTTTTCCAAAGCATAAAAACAAATGATCGAAACGTTTGTTTGAGCGGAAGAGCCATTCTAGCGGCTAAAAATGTCGACGTATGAACATCATTCTAAACATAATCGCAGGTGAAACAGTGACATACAAATCCACTGACTCGGTGATGAACCAAAGTGAAGTAGTAAATTTTCCAACAGAATTTCTTCAATCTCAATCTTGCGTTCACTATAACTATCAATAGAGCGCAAGGTCAATATTTGCCTGTGTGCGGTTTGAATTTAGAACGCGATTGCTTCTCTCATGCAGTTAATGCAATAGAAATGATTTTATGCGGAAAACCACATTTTTCTTCATTTCCTTTCATTCCACAGCATAGCCACAGCCACACAAGGCAGGGTATTGAATTATGTGTTTTCTGGGTGAACCTATGTTCGCTAGAATACATTTATTTCATATCAGACTGAGCCACAGCGAAGCGTGACCGGGTTTAGCTAGTAAATAAATAAATATGCACCTGATTGAGCAATGCTATTTACGCTATTCTAGTCAGTTCCTGCTATGAATTGTGTCAAAATGCCTCTGGATAGTGGTAGTGATTATTGTTTTACGAGGAAGTACAACAGGGAAAACATCCTCTATTAACATCAAAGAGAAAAAATTGAAGGGATCGGACGCTTCGAAAAATGAAGGTATCGGCCAAAGAAAGACAAGAGCCACGGAGGGCGTGAAAATGAAAAACTCCCTAGGCCTCCATACGTACTAGCATACGGGTCGGAAAAGAGCAGGAATTGATCAAGGGAGGTCGGATAGGATAGATAAAAGTGAAGAGCCCGATAAAAATAAATGGAGGCAATAACAGAACTTAGCTAAGGGACCCGTGGTCGCTAACGCACGCTTGCAAGTTAAGAGCAGCTGAAAGCCCTTTTAGTTGCCTCTTACGACAGAGAGGGGTTACCGTGGATGTTATTCTACCGCACCCACTCATATGAGGATCAATGTGTGACTTATAGGGTCGATTGGCATATGTATTGTGATAGTACTGTACATATACAGTATCAAACCCTCTCATTATATGTATTAATGCGTCTATTCTAAGTTAAGCCGGCCCCGTGGTCTAAGGGTAGCGTGCCCGGAGGCCCCGGTTTCGATTCCCGGCCAGGTCAGGGATTTTTCTCTCGACCTGAGGGCTGGTTCGAGGTCCACTCAGCCTATGTAATTAGAATTGAGGAGCTATCTGACGGTGAGATGGCGGCCCCGGTCTCGAAAACCCAGAATAACGGCCGAGAGGATGCGTCGTGCTGACCACACGGCCCCTCGTAATCTGCAGGTCTTCGGGCTAAGCAGCGGCCGCTGGGCAGGCCAAAGCCCTTTCAAGGGCGTTAAGTGCCGTGGGGTTTGGTTCGGTTCTATTCTAAGTTAATACGGAATACGGAAATACGGAAAGCTGTCCATAGTAGATCTGTATATATTTGTACACTACATAGGGAAATCAAGACTAATTTTAACCGGGAAAGTCAGATTTTCTTTTTTTCTTTTGTTTTACACTTTGCTTTACGTCGCATCGACACAGATAGGTCTTATGGCGACGGTGGTACAGGAAAGGCCTAGGAATGCGAAGGAAGCGGCCGTGGCCTTAATTAAGGTACAACCCCAGCATTTGCCTGGTGTGAAAATGGGAAACCAGGGAAAAATATCTTCAAGGCTGACGACAGTAGGGTTCAAACCCACTATCTCCCGGATGCGAGCTCACAGGTGCGCGCCCCTAACCGCACAGCCAACTCGTCCGGTGCTCAGCCACTTGCCGGCAGGGAAAGTCAGATGTATCATCAAAGACAACACTGGTAAATTGAGATGGGCCATCTGTTTATGGCGAGACTGGAGGTCTATAAAAACTTGTGTTTGGTGCGGCGCAGGGTCAATTTTCATGGGGCAGTCAGTGAATCGTCTATTAAATATATTTGTTCTCTTTCATACAGTGTTCATGTGCTGTCTAAGGTCAAGTTCTGTTTCGCTAATGTCTGTTGGCTGATGTCCGGCTGCATGGCTAAATGGTTAGCGTGCTGGCCTTTGGTCACAGTGGTCTCGGGTTGGATTCCCGGCAGGGTCGGTAATTTTAACCATAATTGGTTAATTTTTACTGGCACGGGGGCTGGGTGTATGTGTCGTCTTCATCATCATTTCAACCTCATCACGACGCGAAGGTCGTCTACGGGTGTTAAATCAAAAGACCTGCACCTGGCGAGCCGGTCTTGTCCTCGGCGGACACTCCCAGCACTAAAAGCCATACGCCATTTCAGTTTTTGTTGGCTGATAGCTAGTGTGTGTTGGTGCCCGGTTTCAAGGCGTAGATGAATCTTGTGAAAGATACTTGTGAGTTGCTATAACAAAGGTTGTCTGAATTAGTGTACCACGTGTCGTTGGAACAATCCCTGAAAATTATGTAAATTGCACAAAATATTGAAATGTGCTAACGGTATCAGTGTTCACCGTTGTTTATACGATTACTGCAAATGGTAGTTGATCGTATTGCCTGATTTGCCATGTGTTCATTTCAGCTTTGAATTTGGGTTGATATGTTAATGTGTTAGAGGAAAAATCGTCACTGTATCTCTGATTATTCTGAAGGTTTATAACCTGATAGTTTGATGAAACGGAACTCTACAAATTATGGAACGGTGAAATAGAGCTGGTTTATTCCTAGTCATTGTGGAGGTTTCATTTGATGTGGATAACACTGCTGCAGTTCCCAACGATTTAATCAACTCAGATGGTTATGTAAAGCCCGTAGCGGATGTACCATTTAAGTTACTCACGTACACGCCGCGGGAGAGTGGATAAAGTTATCATGCTCTATCTTAATTGGAGGGATTGGTTTTTATGAAATCTAGTGGCTAAATTACAGACATTTCCAATTATTATACTTTATTCAAGTCAAGAAGAATTAGTGAAGAAACCTCCGTGGCTCAGGCGGCAGCGCGTTGGCCTCTCACCGCTGGGTTCCGTGGTTTAAATCCCGGTCACTCCATGTGAGATTTGTGCTGCACAAAGTGGAGGCGGGACAGTTTTTTCGGTACTCCGGTTTTTCCTGTCATCTTTCATTCCACCAACACTCTCCATTAAAATTTTATTTCATCTGTCAGTCATCAATCATTGCTCCAGAGGAGTGCGACAGGCCTCAGCAGCCGGTACAATTCTCATCCGTGCCGCTGCATGGGGGCTTCAGACATTCCATCCCTGACCCGGTCAATGACTGGGAAAAATGGTTGTAGGTTTTCAACAATAATTAGTAATGTTAAAATCGGCGACCACTACGTAAACAGTTATGTTAAAAATGACGCCACCGGGCGAGTTGGCCGCGTGGTTAAGGGCGCGTGGCTGTGCGCTTGCATCCGGGAAACAGAGGGTTCGAATCCCACTGTCGGCAGCCCTGAAGATGGTTTTCCGTGGTTTTCCATTTTTACACCAGGCTAATGCTGGGGCTGTGCCTTAATTAAGGCCACGGCCGCTTTCTTCCAACTCCTAGGCCTTTCCTATCCCATCGTCGACATAAGACCTATCTGTGTCGGTGCGACGTAAAGCCGCTAGCAAAAAAAAAAAAAAAGACACCCACATGTGCGGCAAGTATTGCATTAATGTTATAATATACTAGCAGAAGTACCCGTTTTCGTACGGGTTATCAGAAACTTGCTTTAGTTACTCATACTATCGGTGTGAGCAACTTCATTGCATATTTATATCACTGGTGTATTTACTTAAATACGTAGAAATTATTTGTCATATTAGGAATTATAGTGTATCATCTCCTTTTCTTCATGAGGGCCTCTAAATATTAGTTCGTAATTAGCGTCGACCTCTAAGATCTTATGCTACCATGTTTTTCCTTCATACCCACCTAGATATACCTGCTTCCTTCACAAATCCGCAGGTTTAGTATACTTCCGCTAGATAGGACCACAAATATAAATATTATTGAATGTATTTGTTTGATCCGACATTTCGTAACTATTACAAATGATCAAGGAAATACGCGTTGCATAAAATTATAATTATCGAGAATTATAATTCTAAGGGCTTGTCACTCATGTTGCACATCATATAGTGAATCTGAGTGTAAATGTTAAGAAATTTTTTCAAGAAATGGGTGCACCATCTTGACAATTGTGCACAGAATATAGGTTGTTTTCATGGTTACAATGATCGTAAAAGTGGACCAAAATATCGGCACTACTAGGCCTAACATCAGTGATCTTACTACTCCATGACTTGATAGAAAATACTTTAAACTATAGGTAACAGACTCCGCAAAATGCTGAAACCTAAGCCAGTACGTAAAAACGGAGGCCCGTCGGCAACCGCTGGTCGCTGTACAACGGAGATCTCCGAGGCTATTATTTTTATACTTCACTTCCATTCCATCCTCGCCCAAAGGAATGCTATGAGCGTCTTACACAACAGTTTATTTTTTCCAGATAGTAAGTCATATGTGTATCAATTTTGGTTGGCAGCTATGCCCAAACGTACATGCATAATCTAGCTGCTGTAGAATCCTGGAGCTGACGTTGCCATGGTTACGGCTTTTCGTTTCTTTATTCGATTCCTAGAGCAGGGATAGTGTGGTTCCACTATCTCCGTAACGGTTGGTTTTAGGGCCTTAAAACATGGTTTTCGGGCCCGAAGGGTTTACCGAGTTTTGTTCTTTGCATCAAGGGGCTTAAAAGGAGCTTTATTTCGTCTTTGTACGATAAATTCGATTTCGCCTATATTAGCCTATTATTTTAATATTTTTATATCTGCCGTCGTCGCCCCCCCACCTCGAATTGTTTTGAAAATAAAATACAGCCCATGTTTCTCACTGGCAATGTAGCTTTCTATAGGTGAAGTAATTTTTAAAATTGGTTCAGTAGTTTTTGAGTCTATCCGTTACAAACAAATATACAAATTTTCCCTCTTTGATGTGTATGCTAAGTTTTTTATCTCGAATTCAGTACTACACTGAGAGACTGTAGTATAGGTAAATCCGTGGTGCAATATTCCATTAGATTCTTGGCCTGTCTCCTCAGCCAGGTGGCTTGCAGATACTACAGTGCAACGTTATAAGTGTGACGATATTTGCAGTAGTATTGGTAGGCTTTCGTGATCGGGTCCTCTCTCACTAATATTAGGCAGGTTGGTCTCAGGAGGCAAAACAAAACCCGTTTCAGGCGTCCTTGAACTGACCGGAATCGAACACGGGGCTTCTAGGTAAGCAGCATACACACACTACCACTATACACCACAAGGTATCACTGGATATACTGTAATCCTGGGCCTGCCTAACGGAGACAGTAAAAGTACGCTCACTTCACGCAAAAGGGCAATGTTTTGATTCACCGTCAAGAAGTCAAACATTTACAGACGGGATTTCCGCTTCAGTAAAAAGGCACGCGGGAAGTCTCCATGGCTCAGGCGGCAGAGCGCCGGCTTCTCACCGCAGGATTCCGTGGTTCAAATCCGGTCACTCCATGTAGATTTGTGCTGGGCAAAGCGGAGGTGGGACAGTTTCTTTTTTCTGGGTACTCCGGTTTTTCCTCTCATCTTTCATTCCAGCAACACTCTCCAGTAACACTTCATCTGTCGGTCATTAATCATTGCCCAGAGCAGTGCGACAGGCTTCGGCAGCAGGCACAATTAATATCCTCACCGGCTGAATGACTGAAAATTGACTGAGGATTTAAAGGCACTTGGCTCTGAGGTTTACTCATCCTACACTAAAAGTGAGCACTAGTTTAATTCATGACGGGCAAAGACAGCCGAGGAAAGAGCTAACCACTCTATCACATTTCGTGCTGAGGTTACGAGTATTGGAAACCTTTCATTGGCTATTCCACAAGGACCTTCATAACATGTACCGCGATGGCTTTACGTTGGATATAATTCTACTCTTTACATAGAAATGAAGAGGCAAAAATAGCAGGAAATTTTTTTGAATGACAAGAGTCTGATTATAAATATTATATTTCTATTTATTTTCTCGTACCGAGCTCGATAGCTGCAGTCGCTTAAGTGCGGCCAGTATCCAGTATTCGGGAGATAGTAGGTTCGAACACCACTGTCGGCAGCCCTGAAGATGGTTTTCTGTGGTTTCCCATTTTCACACCAGGAAAATGCTGGGGCTGTACCTTAATTAATGCCCCGGCCGCTTCCTTCCCACTTCTAGACCTTTCCCCTCCCATCGTCGCCATAAGACCTATCTGTGTCAGTGCGACGTAAAAAAAAATAGCAAAAAAAAAAATTCTCGAGGTTCACTGCAACCTAATGAAGATAGTGAAATGAGTTATAAATTCGTTGCAAATCCATTAATCGAACGTCGACTAAAGTTCCAAGACACAGTGGCAAACGCTGGTCTTTCGCATCTAGCAACACTAAATGTCAACGGACAGTGCTAACATCCGTTTCCATAACTTTGACTACATGAAGCCAGTTTCTAATCAGTTTTACTGTTAAGCGCGGTGACAAAACAGACTTTAAAATATGTACAGGCAATCATCACATTTCGTGTCTTCATTCCATGACTATTTCCATTTCAACGAGACGTAGAAATACCTCTGATGCCGTGTCCTTCATTTATTCTGAGTGTAATATCACTATTCCTCTAACCTCTGGTACTTGAAATTGTCCCACCAGTTAGCAAACGTGGCTCTTGATATAGTGATGGGATCTTCTATTTCGTATGGAATGTGAACAAGAGGAACGTGCCGTCTAATTTCAAGGACCTCACTCAAATTTGGGTGGGGTTTGAAATCCAGCCCTCTTGATGAAGAGCGGTTGACAATTCCACGCTCCTCTGGTACTAAGTGAAATAGAGTGGCTAACTTTAATGTCCGTCGCCTTTGTCATCGGTAATTAAGCTAATACTAATTTCTGTAGTAGACGGCATGAACTCATCTCTACAACTTCCTAGACTTCACGAAGGTGTAATAATAACTTCGTGTGGCTATTGCTAGCCTGAAGCAGCCCTTGAATGCCTGATACCCCGTCGACGGTGGGCGGCATCTGTCGTTTATTGGAAACTGTATGTTACTATGCTGGATAATAAAGCCGTGTGCGATGTATGTTGGAAACAGCATGAGTGCACAATACCCGAGACAAAGGAATGATTAAAGATGAAAATCCACAACCCTGCCCAGAATTGAACCCGGAGCCGTCCACGCTGACCATTCAGCCACGAAGCCAGACAAAATATTGTGTCTTCGTTTGAGGTATTGCAGCTCTTTTCAGGCTCACACTCTATGGAGGCGAGTTGCGTGTATTCTATTAATCTAAGAACAGTCATACTGCCATTTTTAAATTTATCATTGTCGGGAATCGAACCCTGCTCTACAAGGACGACAGCTAATAGTGCTGACCGTTATACTACGTAGGAGGACTTCGCGATGGTGAACTCAGCCCTTGTCCTTCTGGATGAATCAATTACAGCTTCACTGTCCCATATTTCACAGGGTCCATTGAAAAGTTAATGATATTTGACTATGATACGCGTCGACGACTACGTCACTTATGTATACAATTTGCTTTACGTCGCACCGACATACATAGGTCTTATGGCCATCTTCAGGGCTGCCGACGGTGGGGTTCAAACCCACTATCTCCAGAATACAAGCTCACAGCCGCGCGACTCTAACCGGACGGCCAACTCTCTCGGTTCACTTCAAATAGCACTGGTGTCATAGAAGTGCCTAAAAGTTGTCCTGAAAAGGAAATCATTAACGTTCCTCTTGATCTGTTGATTCGAGACTCGCACTTTTAAGTAGGGCCTACCCATTTTCATAGTCACTGATGAGTTACCATGTACGTCCCAAACAAATTTGAAGGAATTTACTCACATCTTTAGGTAGAATATTTCAAGTTATTTATTGGTTAAAGAGGGATGCATTCTTAGCTTCTTCAGAACTAAATGTTTCATAAAGATAGAAGATATTTCACCTGAAAGGGGAAAATGAACACTGTCCTTGGAAATAGAATATACTGTATATCTCTAAGCAAGTCTAGGTTCATGTACACGTTTCAGTGAAGAGTGCTATTATTTTTAAACTTATGACTATATGCCAGAGCAAAGTGTAGCTTCCACTGAAGTCCCAGTCTCATCCATGGCTGTGACGATATGGAAGCTGCTGGGGTATGGCTGGTGCTGATTAATGACATTCAGAGCACAACCAGTGTGTCTGAGTGTCATGAAAGGTGTTGCTCATAGGGTTAGTTGTGTTACAATAGCACTGTCTGGCCCAGTGAGGAAAACAATGGCAAACTACCTCACTCCTCATCTTACCTAGTACGCCTCATTTTGGTACTGCCATTGGTTTTTGTGGTTTCCCTATAACTGCACAGCCTTTGGTGATGCTATTTGAGGATCCAACCAACCTCTGGGCTGATGACCTAACAGACAGACATGACTATATGATGAATGAAAGGTAAATTCAATGTATTTGTTTTACAACATTAAATCACACGTATTTACTAATACGATCGCAATAATAGAATTTCTTTAGTATAAGTACATTCAGGAGAGGATGGTTGCCCAGTTGTGCCTCCCCTTAAAAGACAATAATTACCACCATCACCACTGTATATTCACACATGTGTATAAGCTGTTGTTCTATTATGCTTTCATTTCAACGACTCCTGACAGATGGAACGACTCCTAACGGATGACACTACAGGGTATGTTAGCAAAACCTGAAGGCAATACGTCCATGAATCCATAAAAACTGGTTTAAAGCTTGTAAAGTAGATGCATAGTTGGATCATCAACCATCAATTTTTGTACATTTCAATGGAATCTTGAGTCTGAAATAGTCGTTATAGTCTACAAACAACAAGCACAAATAATATTGCAGGCATTGTCATCAGGAGTCACACTTTACCTCCTCGCTTGGAATTCAAGGCTACTATGAGAGCACAGTGATGCTGTAGATCGTCCGTTTTATTCATTTTGAAACGTGAATAATTCGACGTCATCGAGATTTTCTCCTTACAATATTAATTTCCGTTATCATTCCCCTATGGGAACGGAGGGTGAGGAAGCGGTTAGTGAGTAATTACCTTCTTCAGGTCTTTTAATCCTCTCCTCTCGTAGCATGTGAAATATAACGGGAGGATCGCCGCAGGATTGTAATTCCCTCCCTCTCCTATCGATGTTCTTCGGCCTCATTTAAAGACAAATTATGGATTGCACCTCAACAGAAATAATATATATTTCGGGAATTTTGAAAGCAGTGACACGGAAACGAACCACCTCACTATTTTTGTAATTTCATTATCCAAACCTGTTAGGCGGGGGGGGGGGATTACGGCGAGTTTACTTTCATTAGATGTTATTGAACGATATGCTAATCTGTGTGAGAGTTTAAGGAAACCATTTTTAGACCATTCGTAGATCTACATAACAATACTCGGCTGGCGTAACAGCAACACATGGGAGAATCAGGCACATTTCCTGAAATGTTGTGGTGGTGGTGATTACTATTTTAAGAGGAAGTATAACTAGGTAACAAAGCCATTCTCTATATTTCCTGAGAGAGCGTATGTGATACGTCACTGGAATAAGATTTGCTAAGTATGCTCTCAGCATAGAAAGTAATACGAGGTGGTGGTGGTAATGATTAGGAGGGTGCCGGGCTGAGTGGCTCAGATGGTTGAGGCGCTGGTTTTCTGACCCCAAATTGGCAGGTTCGATCCTTGCTTAGTCCGGTGGTATTTGAAGGTGCTCAAATACACCAGTCTGGTATTGGTAGATTTACTGGCACATAAAATAACTTCTGAGGGACAAACCTGCGGCACTTCGGCGTCACCGAAAACTGTCGAAAATAAGTTAGTGGGACGTAGAAACAATAAAATTATTATTAGGAGGGAGTAAAAGAGGGAAACAATCCTCCCTTAACTCTAATGGGAAGAAAACATTACAAGAATGCATACACTTTGAAGAATTAAGTTATCATAGATGAATGTAGAGGACCACGAAGGGCGTAAAAATAAATCATGCCTTAGGCCTCGTGAACCTAATAACCCAAGGGTCTGAAAAGGGCAACAGTTGACGGAAGAATGTCAACCAGCGAGATAGAGAAAGAAGTACGACTCATTAGTTATATGGATATAATCGTAGTTCTCCACGTATGTTTGCCACAGGAACATTAGTTTAATAATCTGTATGTTTACACATGTTTAGTGATTCCAGTAGGAATGTATAGGACATTCCAGCAGATGGAATATGATCATATGCTAGATACTGCACCCGTCCACCTCCCGAGTCCCAGACTAGCGTTTATCTCAGGGGTTTGGGTTCATTATTTAAGTCATCAAATATAAATATAGCGGCATAAATGAACACGGGAATGAACGGAGCAATTTAAAATTAAAATGGGGAAGGCTCGATTGTAAACTTGAATTTAAGGACTCTATGCTAGGACTAGGAAGTGACTGTTAACTTTAAAAAGGGCATCAACTAACTACAATAAAAAGATTATGAGAATGGTTTCCTTTGAAATAATTTTCCAGAAAAAGCAGTTTATTACGCCATCCGACGTACGAAACTTTGATACATTTGGCAACGATATTTAAATTTTCCACACATGTTACATAAACAAATCACTTGCTATACCGCAAGTGGTATCAATATCGTGCTGGGTTGCTTCTGAAATAAAATGACATTTTGAGGTATAATTTACGGATCGATTCCATTTGTATCGAACAGTTGTTCAAGGATATAGCTTCCTTCTATCGGGAGCCCGAGCATAACCCATGTTACGGTCGGCTTCTCGATTTAACTAAGATGATGTACTCCGGCTATATACATTTTTCCGAGACCGGTACTCGGACTGGGTAATGTTTCTCGTGAATTACGAATAATGGATTACACGGACAGTTCCTATCTTACGATGTCCAGCTGATGCCATACCACTGAATTAGCATTTACATGTTATTTACACATGATCTGAAATGTTACAAAGTAGCCTCAGTAGACTACTGCCACAGATGAGATAACGAGAAGCGGTTGGAAATACCGTGGCAATGACCCCCCTCGCATCGCGGGCGAAGTAAACAAACACACCAAGTATTACTGTAACATCGTCCCGTACGGAAACCGTACGATAACGAGGCAACAAAATGATTAATATTTATCATTCTTATTATTCAAACATACGAATCGAGGGATGTTGTCACCAAATAATTAATTAACTATCGTCAGAATATTCATTTATCCCCGAAATTATCATCCTCGAAATTATTATTATTATTATTATTATTATTATTATTATTATTATTATTATCATTATTATTATACTCAACGGTTCCTGGCACTGTCACGTTTGATTAATATCGTCATTTTTATGCGGGATGCAAACACAAATGGTTATTAATGTTATTATTATTATATCCCTCTTGTGGTTATTATTATTATTATTATTATTGAATAGGTGACTCCAGATATTATTATTATTATTCACGTCACTCAAGAGGTTATTATTATTTATGAACCTGTCACTTCCGCCAAATATATTAAGATATCGGTCGCAATTATAATTATTTCACTGATCAACCAACGGCATCATTACTGTTATTATTATGACAATTATTATTAATCTGACCGCGATGATTTAACATCGTCCTTACATTGTTATTATTATTATCGGTTGCATATTATCATTTAGATTCTCGTTTAACATCTTTATCAACGCTCATTTAATTAAAGCGGTCCAATCCTTTATCTGCAATATTTATTATTATTATTATCACGACATCATGATTGACATCACTCGTCATTACAATGATTATAATATACGATCATTTTATGTGGAATCTGAACTCTCACTATCCTTAGATCCGTAGTATCTCGACGAATAGCTGTGCAGTCTATTTATTTCGTACATGCTGTCACGGGTCCGAATTCTACCCGCTACGTAACTCAGTATTTCTCTGTGACACTGCCCGTACATTTTACACTCATTTCAATATCCTAAGTGTCTTTCGTACGGAATTTATTTCCTTTTCTATCTCAATATTCCTTGATTCATTTATTTCTCACAGAATTATCAACTGACTTATTTATTCCACTTCTGACATCGTACGACCTTTTATTATCTGACTGCAGATTCTTTAACATTTTTCTATCTCATTTTGATCTACGCCTTAGTTCATTCTCCACAAATAATCGTAACATCTTGAAATTATATTTACCAAAATTTGACAATCATGGTTTCGTAATATTAGTCCTACGTGTTCCGGCTAATGAATTGCAAATTTAAGACACGATATTTATACGTAAAAATACATTGGACCGTAATTTAAACCACACGTTCATTAACATGTACGGATTATTAGCACCGATCTACATTTCAATATTATTAATTTATCAAGTTAAATTACCACACTCTTTAATTCCGAATTAAAAACGACATCCCGTCATTAAATGATTTCCGACAAACACAACACCTGATCACTTAAATTTATTATTACGCATTGATCACTAAAAATTTCCAATATCTCATGAATTATTATTATTTCCAAATTATATTTTAAAAAAATTTCTTCTAAAAAAAGTAGTTTTTTTATTTATTATTCTTATTAATTAAAAAAAATTAATTTTCGCCTGTTACACGGTAGTCCACTCTTAATATGTTTAACGCATAACCCCTTTTACAAATTCGATTCATTCTGGCACTAAATCAATCCAGATACGATTTACTTGGATTATTATTATTATAATCGCTTCTCACAAATTTGAACAACTTCACTTTGAAAATATGAACATACTAATCACAAC
Organism: Anabrus simplex; assembly: GCF_040414725.1. Classification (NCBI taxonomy): domain Eukaryota; kingdom Metazoa; phylum Arthropoda; class Insecta; order Orthoptera; family Tettigoniidae; genus Anabrus; species Anabrus simplex. The sequence goes on from NC_090267.1 coordinate 298,554,725, forward strand.
AAAACACAACTGGTATGGCGAAGCTGGATTTTCCTTCAGTGTCATTACATAGCTCGTTAAAATGACAAAAGAGAAAAAACACATATCGGGTCTTATTTAACTATCATAACCAAAATCAAATGAAAGAAAATTATTGACTACAAAGAAATATGAATGCATGCATGACTTAACGTACTACCCTATATCTACAAAATTTACATCTACAACAAACTGAATACATAAAAGACCCGATTATTTACATTGTTATTATTTACTACTGTCCGTGCTACAAATTTAAGATGGGGTCGTTAAGCGACTCATCTTGTTACAGAAGGTAACCAAGTCTAATCAAATTATTCCCATTTTCCCCATCACGATAACATTTCCCAAATATTATTTACAGTTTAGTACTCATCTTAGTTATCGGTATTCCATTACAGCTTTGCAGATGAGAGGCTCCTTTCGGCCCCTCTCTGCATTTTACTCCTCCATTCTTGATGGCGTAGTTCCACAAAAGATTTCCTGGCACATTACCATTTTACACTAATACCTTAATTATCACCAAAACTTCACCATTGACAACGTTAACACTGAACACTTTAACTTTTATACAACAAATTAATATCCTAGACCCAAAAATTTAATATTTACACTATTTTAATCTTCGTCCAATTACCGCACAATGGACCTGGACACGTACGACGAGGTGTCAAATTTTACGCCCGTCGCGATTTATGTCGTCCGACGCGATACGCCCGTTTCATACGGCACTCTTGAAGTGTTCATTATAGCGGTTCGATATTGCAAAGTACAGGTTATTATTCCCTTAAAGTACCGTTCGTCTCACAGTCTGTTATGTACGTACTTATTGTGGTACAATTTATATTACTCTCCTACAATGCAATTAATTTACTTCACTGATATTTATAACTGACAAACACTGTCCTACGTTAACTATTTCCAGTTCATGTTGCTTGAGCGCGATCACATTTTACAAACACTGGCGGATGCTCGCGCCATTAAATGTTGAGTTACTGTATGCCCGTAAAATTCGAAGTTAGCTGCGACCGACAGTTCAGCTCCAGAGATTCAGTTTAAGTGTGTGTGGCGAGGATCCCTTGTGCTCGTATATATGGATGAAGCTTTCCCTCGAGGATTCATTGACGTCATACCCCTTAGGGAGGGGGTAGAATTTTAATATCGGCACTTGCACTCCGAATTGGACGTTAAAATTTACATCAAATTAATCCACTCCGCTAGCATATCTGCTGGATTAAGTATGAACTCCTGGTGATCACAGATTTAGGAGATACGGGTGGATTTAGCTCCTCACATTTCGCGCCTTCGGAAGCGTCCCTTACAACGTGGTCTTCGTCCAGCCAATGACATTCAAGCTGTCTGGTTTCCAAGAAATCCAGCCTTCAATTTATTTAATTTGCCAATAATTATTGATTATTATTCCATGCGTGACATCTAATAAATTCATTACATTGCTCCGTGTACTCACAATAATTTATTACTGATTACTTTTGAAGTTACGAGAATATCTCATCCATCATTCCTTAAGATGGTATCCCTGAGTCTTCCATCAAATTTTTACGATTGGCCGGCAAGCGGTCACGTGATTTAAATCTCCACCTGCCCGAACCTAGGCTAGCGAATGTACTGGCAACCGCTCTAGTTTTCCATGACGGCACGGGAATCTCCGTCCTGCCAAAAATATACCAGTGCATTACTCATGTAGCGAGCTTCCTTTGTATCACCTACCCCCTTTCTCTTTCTGACCAAGACTTATTTGTAGACTTGTATTTCCTTGTTCGCCAACTAATGAGATCCCCTGCTGTGAAGTAGCTAGATTTTGTTGTGTCGAGCTAATCCGTCAGGCTCCAGTCTGTCGTCCTTCCTTCGCTCATTATTTCGACATTACACAGATGAAATATTTTCAACTACACTTCTGTACTTCAATAAATGTACCATATATTACTTTATCAATCAAATCATGACTGACTATGGGCCTAAGTCACTCGGGTTCAATACTTTCTGGCAGGCCTATGAAGATGAGAATACTATAGTTATATACGGGTTGGGCACTGGACATTCCTATGGTTCTGTATCCGTTTACTAATCTCATCGTCAAAACGTCGAGGAATGTGTCTTACAAGACTGGAGACTGAAGATCTTGAATGTTTTACAACTTTGGAGGTCAGAAATATTTGGAAAATGACCCTGTAGATGAGCATTGAACGGAGTTTAAATCGGCCTACTGTATTGCAGCGTGTCGAGCGATGGCTTAGAAAATGAATGGATACATACGTTACCTCTTATCCAGTACATCGAAGGTACTCCCTCCCTTTCGTAAGAGATCAGTAATAGTGACTCATCAAGCACTCAAACCTTGGGCGCATTGGTTGAGGACGGGAATCTCAACTGATACTTAATGTGCATTGCTTTCGCTTACTAGTCCAGTAGAACCTCATTGATTCGGACTGATAGAGGCTCTAGTCTAGATTATCCGAATTAATGAAAGTCCGGATTAAACAAAATAACTTACGGAATGAGCTAAGCTACATATTAAACGCTCTGTTCATTAAAAAACGTGTACAGTACAGTATATTAAATGTTGAGAAATACAAAGATTTTTATTATACAAGATAGGCCTATAATGAAGTACAATAGTTGGCCCTCCAAAATACAGAATAACTACTGCAGTACAGAATTAGAACATGGCAGTCACGGCATACCTTCATTTACCACATTTCACACGCTTACTGGTTTCATGAAACAGCTAACTTTTGTTGTGATCCTTCGACATGAATTCTTTTAATACTTATGCAGATGCTTCAAATGTTCGTAATATGCAGATATGTTATCATCGTTGTTATCTTAGATGATGATCTTTCATTTCACTAAGTTTTAACATAGGGTTAATAATATCACCTGCTTCATCCTGGTCATATTCATCCGATTCAGAGCTTTTTGCAGCGATCACAATTTCAACGATCTCCTCTGTTAAAATGTAGCAACCTGGATTATCTTGATATAAACATACGGAATTCTGGTACGGTACTTGATTCATAAGCTGCTATTATTTTGATAAACTTAGTGCCCTTAAAACATCAAAGTTCGTATATCTATTATCCACTGGCTATAGTATCCGGCTCTGCTCGGGCACTTACTTGGAATGTTTAATTTCAGAATGTGTATTAACTGTATAGAGTGATTTCCTTGCATATGTCTTTATTGTGACGTTGAATGATAGTTTAGGAACTATTTTCTAAATTTAGAGTTATTGTTATGCGTTTAATTTAAGTTTGAGTTTGAGATTATAATTTCGCCTTAAACTATTTCCTTGTGGCAGCCCAGATTGTCAGGAAAGTAGTTGATCCTTTCAAAACAAATAATAAAAGTAAGTTATATTTACGCCTCGAGTAATAGATTCTACCTGCCCAGGGACCCCGAAAACTGTGAATTCAACAAAAATATAGGTCATTTTGAATATTTTCACCTCTTCTTTACCCTCATGCTGTTAGACTGAACTTGGAGTTGACATCAAGAGTGTCACAATTCGTCTCAGCGTTCCCGAAAGTTATGGATTCTACACTAATATAGGTTGATTTCGCTTGTTTTTACATAGCAACCCCTACCTTAGGGGTGCTAGTGATGTCATACCCTCACAGTATTTCTTCCAGATAGTAAGTCATGTTTTTGCCAAGTCTGGTTGAGAGCTGTGCTGGAAGATACACACATTCATCCGTAATTTCGGTCATTTTGGATATTTTGTTTTTCACCCCTTCTAATCCCCATTCCGATTGGGGCTGAACTTTGACTTACACAGGAGGCGTGTTTCCATCCTCCTATATACAGCATTTCTTACCGGACATCATGATAGAGAGTAAGTCACTGTCGCCTAGCGACAATCTGTTCATCAAAGTCGATCCAATATTGGTGTGGCTTTGTAATTAGATTACATAAAATTACTCGTGATAAAAAACTCTCTCTCGAATTTCGTTCAAACCTATTCCTAAAGCCTCTCGGAAGTGATAACAACAAACTGCGAAATTTTCAGCGAATCCGGTCCAGTAGTTTCTAAGTCCATTCGAGACGAACAAACAAGTATTCATTTTTATATATTTTCTGGTATAATTGAACATAGATCATTGAACACAATACACAGGAATAGAACTAGGCACTATATGATTAAAACTCTCGGTTCTCCCTTGTGCGATTATTGTCTGACCACGTGAGTCAAAATCATTATTTTAATAAATACACAAACATATCAGGTTTCTCAAAGTTCTTTGCCAGTGACGCAAGCCTTCATTTTCATTGAGACAACAGAGTTTACTACTTGCTTCAGCGTATGCGCCGGAGATTTTAAAGTGAAAGAAAGTCAGGACGACAATTTACACAATAAATACGAGTTCAAAACTCGCAACTACCTGAAGAAGAAATTCTTAATGGAAATGGGTAGTTAAATATATTCTTGAGAATTCACGGAATTCAGTTTGAGTCGTGAACCTGACGACGCTTCCGGCTCCTTTTATCTTAGGCAATGGCCGATTTAAGGAAAGCTATAGTCTAAAAGCAATAAGGTCACGGTACTGGCGGATGACCACGTTGGATTCAAGTGGTAGGATACGTCCACAGCATCCTCCCTCAGACGTAAGAGGCGACTTAAGCTTCCAGGAACTCTCGTCTTTGGTGCGTTGTTCAGTGTTAGAGAGTGTTGCCTAGTTGTTCTTCCTATTGAAATAACCACCCAAGCATCATGAACTGATTTCAAAGTATGTAATTCAATCCATGTCCTGCAGACAGACAGTTCATCCACCATAAAATATAGAGTAGCATGAGGCTGTCTTGTGGGTTAAATGCCTAAACACAGATTAGAGATTCCATTTAAGAATTCAATGAAATGTCACATATTCAGCTCTTTTGAATTGATAAATTGCTTCATGCTAGGAAAACAAAACTTAAAATTTTGCAACTACCTAACAAGACTGTATGACTTACATTATTCTGCTGGAGATGTAACTAGTAACACTGAGAGTCATTAAGACAATAATAACCGGGCGAGTTGGCCGTGCGCGTAGAGGCGCGCGGCTGTGAGCTTGCATCCGGGAGATAGTAGGTTCGAATCCCACTATCGGCAGCCCTGAAGATGGTTTTCCGTGGTTTCCCATTTTCACACCAGGCAAATGCTGGGGCTGTACCTTAATTAAGGCCACGGCCGCTTCCTTCCAACTCCTAGGCCTTTCCCATCCCATCGTCGCCATAAGACCTATCTGAGTCGGTGCGACGTAAAGCCCCTAGCAAAAAAAAAAAAAGACAATAATAATATGCTGTATAACAGAGGCAGTAAATATTAACTTGGTACATGCGGCACCTGGGTTCGGTTCTCCGATAGGAAGTGGCAAACTTACAAACATTTTTGGAAAGGTAGGTGGACACGCGGTTCACTCAGCTTTCAGCAGAAATGAGTAATAATTGGCCAGACATAGAGCAAACCGCTCTATCCCACTTAATGCCGAGGTGATGGATAATAGAAACGTCTAGCTTCCTCTCCTCCCCCGTCAAAATTACGGCACCTCGACGTCTCCGAAAAAAGTAAAAGTGGGGTGTAAAACCATTAACATTATTATTATCTCCTCCCACGACTGAGTTGGCTATGTGGTATGGGCTACATAGATATGAGTCTGCATTCCTGAGATGGGGACTTCACATCCGATCATCAGCAACCTTAAATGTGGATTTCCGTGATTTTCTATTTTACACCAGCCACGGTCGCCTCCTTGTAACTTCTAGCCCTTTCCTATCCCATCATCGCAGAAAACCTACCTGAATAATAACAATAAATCCGCTCCTCCACGAGCTTTTATGGCCAATTGGAAATAAAATTGTTTTTTTGAAAGTGACCCTGTTTGTGTTGGAAAATTAGAAACCTCAAACAAGGAAATTGGTGCGCTTTAAGAATCCCCGTGAATATTTATGACAACATGTATCGCGGAGAATACATAGTAGTAAAAGCAGAATGAAAAATAACTCTTGGGATGATATTCAGAATATTCTGAAGCTTCGTCTTTTCCTATAGCAGCGCGTTCCTCTCAACTCTACATAATTCTTATGTGCGGAACACGCAGAAGATTTATTATAATATCTGAACCGCTCTGAAGTACTGCTGCTATTTCTGGATCCATATGCATTAGCTGCTAAGGCACTGGAGCAGTATTCGTTTTTTTCAAAGGTATATATTCATTTCGGCAGCGTTCACTCGCATGTCTTTACATTCCATAAATAACAGAATGAACAGAACTTCCTCAAACCATAAACCAGGTGAACTTCACAGGCGTGCACATAGGAAATATATTTACTGTTAGAACACTGGCTTCTTACTGTAGAACATGAGAGAGTTGATCAATAGGTCGGATATTCTCATGCTAGTTGTGAAGGGCGGAATAATACTGTAACTGTTGAATTATAGCACTCTATTTATAGAGGAAGTATTAACGTTAAATTTATATAAGTTGAAAAACCAGTATCTTGGTACCACCTAGTCAGTACCTATAAGTTTATTTACAATTCAAAGTTGCTAGTTGCTTTACGTCGCACCGACACAGATAGGTCTTATGGCGACGATGGGATAGGAAATAGCTAGGAGTGGGAAGGAAGCGGCCGTGGCCTTAATTAAGGTACAGCCCCAGCATTTGCCTGGTGTGAAAATGGGAAACCACGGAAAACCATTTTCAGGGCTGCCGGTAGTGGGGTTCGAACCTACTATCTCCCGAATACTGGATACTGGCCGCACTTAAGCGACTGCAGCTATCGAGATCGGTAATTCAAAGTTGCAAAAACATCATATTAATATTAAAATAACGGGACATGCTTCGGCCACAGTATGCCATCTTCAGCTGTCTAGAATTTATTTAAAATTAATGTACTAAAAATTACAAAACAACAGCTGATATCCTACAATATGACTGCATGGCAGTTGATTTCCACTCAATAGTCTGCCCGGCATTAAATCAATTTAATCTACATTTGTGAATTTTATATTAATTGGAACAAAAATTTTACTGAATCAACTGTCATTATTTTCCCATGAAACGAATTTTAAGGACAGAAGACAATTTTAATTACATCATCGTCTTGTATTACGTACAACTGTTCTGACTTCATCACATTAAATCTAGCTCCTTCTCCATCTGATGATTCAACATGCACTTATTTTATACCACATAGCATTTAAGTGTGAATTTTATTCATGATCTGTAATTTTTAATTTATTCATCTGAAGTGAATTCTAGACAGCTGAAGATGGCCTAATGGGTCGAAACATGTCCTGTTATTTTAATAATAATACGATGCTTTCACAACTTTGAATTGTAAAAAACTTAAAGGTATTGACTAGGTGGAACCAATATACTAGTTTTTCAACTTATATAACATAATTGTCAATGCGGATCCAAAATGAAATTTATTTCATATAAAATTTGGTAAAAATAATGTCCAGCTCCTGGATGAGTGGTTAGTGTAGTGATCTAGAGTTCAAAGGGCTCAAGGTTCAATTTCCGGCGGAGTCGGGGGTTTCACCCACATTTCATGAAGTCCTCTAGCTCGGGGACTGGGAGTTTGTTATTATCTCAATGCACGTATCTTCAGGTTCATACAAATCCTCAGACTACGAACCACGATTAAAAAAACACGCAATAGTGAATACATCACTCCGCATAGGGTACACGGCAGCATGAGCCAGAGGTCGTAATACTGGGCCGAATCCACAGATAAAACCGACTTTAATAAATTGGGAAAAATCGGGAAGAAGAACAAGATGGTTAATTTAATCGGAATTGCCATTAGGATACGTCCATACTGTAATGTATTTAATAATAACAATTATCTTATTAAAATTTGTGATGGATGTCAGTAATTTTAATATTGCTGTACCCAACAAGAACCATTGAACCAAATACATACTTATGCCAATCTGAAATATTTCGCATTGACTTAGCATTCTCATGGCACTGTATTTTAGAACTGGTCGTAGACCGTACAAACTGGATATTGATAATTCAGGCCTTTCTGTGTAAAGTATATGAACATTATTTCGTCACCTACCATTCAGTAGTTTATAGATAACATAAATGATCGTAACTCAGAAGGCTGATGATTCTCGGCTCCTTATCTGAGTGACGCTATGATAAGTCACAGCACAAAGCAATGTTACATTTATACCACATAGTATGCCCTAATTTGTCGTATCGGAACGCTATATCCAGCATGCGTTCCCTCTTTGTTATTTACAGAATATGAAGATTCCATGTAGCATACAGTGTTCATTCAATTTAAATACGTTGATCATCATATGATGTGAATAGCAACACGCAGCTAAAGTATATTCTTATTATTTGAAAAATGTCACCAACCAATAATTAAACTAAAATAATAATGTATTTAGTATCCCTTTAATTGCTGTAAATTTTATGAGACGTCAGGGTGATGTTTTTTGTCGAATAACACACCCTTAATGTTTCAGAAACCATCATTTTCGAATTTATGCACCGTCGAAACCCAGCGACTTCGGCTCACCATCTTGGGGACAGCAGAGCCGCAACTAACCGACTGTATCACCGAGATCGGCAAATTAATAATTACAGGTAATAATAATAATAATAATAATAATAATAATAATAATAATAATAATAATACAAGCCTCTTTTAATAATGTGGTATGACTGTTGGTGTATTGCCTCAACAAGCGGTCTAGAAGTTGAGACGTAAGTGAGTCTAGAGCATTCAAATCAATGAAGTGGGAAACTCTAAAGGCTTTGAGTAAATTTTAAGGCACAATAACCGAGTGCCTAAGCCGAGCTAGGACTTCGGTGACGACAGAATTGCCCTCCAGCTATGCCAGAGGCATCGTGAGCCAGCATTTACTTACGGGACGGGGGCTAGTTCTTTTCTGCTCCTCGCGCAACGGTGAGCTTGCAGTCGGGAAAGAATGGGTTCGAACCTCACTATCGGTAGCTCTGAGGATGTTTTGTCGTGGTTTTCCATTTCAACACCAAGCAAACGCCAGGGCTGTACATTAATTAAGGCCACGGCCGCTTCCTTCTCACTCCTAGCACTTTCCTATCCCATTGTAGCCATTGTACTATCTGTTTCGATGCGACGTAAAGCAAATTGTAAAAAAAAAAAAAATATATAGAAAGAAGAAACTCTGCTCCTCATCTGGTGAACAGCACGAGAAATAACCATCCAAGCCCAATAAAGCTTAACTTCGGAGGAGATCTCACAGGATATAATGTTTCAGTCGTTGGCTTGAATAATGATATGAATATCAATTGAGCCTCCTTCAGCTTACCTAGTGATTTGTGGGATCACTGGAGCCACCATGAATCATTTTGAGTTTTGTCGGGGGTTTACTGCCCAATTTCCTACCTGATCCAACGTAATTTTCCATCCACACAAGAACTGATTTTCATTCGAGCCTGAGTGGGTCACCAGCAACTAAACCACAGTGTTAATCACTCCTCTCACCAAGAACATTAAATTCAACTTTATAAATTAGATTACATCTGTACTGATTAAGAATATTATACACTCTAGTTTACAAAGTAACTCCGGATTCTCATTAATCTATGTCACACGTATACGCCTTCCCCATTAGGAAAATTACCCTGTGTTGACTTAATGTCAACCTTAAATCCACACAGCCCGTTAAACACTGTCGGTCAACACACATGTGGTCCCAAGTTAATTTCCTGTTAAAAGAGCAAGCTTCAAACAACGCTATTCCTTATTCAATGAACTCCAGTGTTTGTTTACTTGTCTTCCTTTCTAATGAACATTGCATTGTTCGAAGGTCTACTTGTAAACACCATTTCATTCCGATGACGTTTGCGTTTTAATAGATAATGATCCAGAAATATAAAGATTTCAGATATCTAGAAGAATAGATCACTTAGGATCTCACAAATAACACAATAATGAAAGAAGGTGTCAGGAATATATATACAGCCAATAAACTATTCACAAAGTTTTATCAGGATAAATCCTTATCAGTCAACGCAAAACTGAGTCACTTAAGTGGCTCAGTAATTAAATCTGAAGACTGTTACGCGGCAGAAACGCTAACCATCAAAGGAGCAGAACTGTTATAGAAAATAGACATCAAGAAGAAAACTATCCTGAGAAAGAAACTAGACCCAATGTTTATAAACGAAGAAAGACCCATACACGAACGAGGAACTATACCTTACAGTTAAAACATTATTGTACACCGTTATCACAATTTGCCTCAATTTTATGGACACCTAAGGAAGCTGGAGCAGTCAAGACTAACCAGCATAATGCAAACAGACAACTCACAAATAAAACAAAGTCGCTTAGGTACAAAGAGGTCAAACAAGTTTTGAAACTTTCAACACCCCAGAAACATTATTAAATTACACAAAAGTATTCCGAAAAGTGATACGAGAAAACCCACCAGTAGATTTTAAGGAAAGAGATCAGAAGAACATTACCAGAGAACGGAAGAGATTTGGGCTAGAAAGAAAGCGCTCAAGAACGCACGAAGAGCTAATAATTTTAACTAAATTTCATATCCACAGCATCATCATTCGGTAATAATAATAATAATAATAATAATAATAATAATAATAATAATAATAATAATAATAATAATAATAATAATAATCTATATATATAATAAGAGTTTTGTCTGTACATTGTTCAGAATTTGAAAAGAATGGTATTTCTGTATCGGTCATGTCCACAGTAACCAGGAAATACACTTTTTACTTTTCCATAATTTCTGTCTGTCTGTCTGTCTGTCTGTCTGTCTGTCTGCTGTCTGTCTGTACACACATCACTAGAAAACGGCCAAAGAGAATTTAATGAAAATCGGTATGCAAAGTCGGGGAATAAGTCGCTACAATCTAGGCCATAAATAATTTTATTCACGCTGATAGAAATGGTAGTTTAGGGGAAGGCCTAAAATTTAATTTTCAAATATTTATGTTTTTAGTAGTCCTATCTTCATAAAAATTGGTATGAAACGTCGAGGAATACGTTGCTACAATCTAGCCTATGAATAATTTTATTCACTCTGAGTGAAATGGTAGTTTAGGGGAAGGCCTACAAATTTTTTAAATATTTACGTTATTAGTGGTCCTATTTCATAGAAAATTGGTATGAAAAGTCGCAGAATGAGCCACTACAATTTAATCTATACGTAATTTTATTTACGCTGAGTGAAATGGTAGTTCAGGGGAAGGCCTAAAAGTAATTCTCAAATATTTATATTATTAGTTTTATCGATAAATACTACATAACCAAAGTTATAGAGAATTTAATATCCGACCTTTTATGTCTTATGCATTTTTACCATACCGGCTATGGTAACACAGATATTCATGAATTTTTTTGTTGTTGCTAAGTCCATATAAACGCCGAGCCACGAGAAAATGGGTGAACAGAATTGAATGAAAATCGGTATATGGAGTTGGGGAATAAGAAACTATAGTCTAAGCTATAAACAATTTTATTCATCCTGGATGAAATTATAGTTTTGGGGAAGGCGCCTAAAATGAAATTTTTAAATACCAATGTTATTGGTCCTAACGGAAAGTACTGTATAAAAAAGATTATAGAGAATACAATTTCCGATCATTTATCTTTTATTCAGTTTTACCGTACCGACTATGATAAGAGTGGTATTTCAGAGTCAGAAGAAAACGAAATGTGAAGGCCTATATTATCGAAAGTGCATAACATTGATCAACAATGACATTACATTGACCATTGTTTATTGTGATGTTCTTTGTCTCTGATGCTGCCTCTCAACTCCGATAGATGGGATTACTGCTGCGTACCGAGTATAACAGCCTGACTGAATATTGGCGGGAAATAGCCGGGGAGTTAGAAAACTTTCTTCTTTAGCATGCCATTCCTCTGGTTCATACATTTTCTGATACAGCTGGTACGTAACACACTGGATCATCATAGTATTTCAGCTATTCGATCCCTATTCTGACGCACTGTTCTGAATGAGCAGTGTGCATACTTAAAGCAGAGCCTCCCTTAGTGGTGGTGGTAGTAGTAGTAGTAGTAGTAGTAGTAGTAGTAGTATGGCGTGGTCTAGAATAAAAATGTAGGTTTTTTCCAAATTATAGCACCACAATATTCACTAAATAACTCAAAATTCAACTCTGAAAAGAGCCGTTTGTTAAGAAACTAGCAGTGAGGAAAAATGTGCCTTCAATTCAGATAGATTTTTCCGCTGCCAGTGTTGTGAATTGATATTTTCCGACTCATCGGGTACTCCTAGGAAACAGAATAGTAATTAGGCATAGTTTTTGCCCTGGGAGTCTCCACTATTCGACCCTCCCCCCGCCGAAGAAAGCCGAAGAGTGTTCATGGATCACGGCTGTCTGCGGTTTGGTCATTCCAGGTCTGGAACTTTGGACTGTTAGATAGGCAGCGTAGTTCTCTTCGTTAAAAGTGAGAAAATGTTTGGTGTTTCATTTGAACGAGTATTTCGTATTATGAAAGCATTGTTTTTAATTACGCCATTGCATGTTCATATCAGTTGGGAAAACCACTAAGACAGTCTTTCTGAGGATGTAAAAAGGCATTATAATGAAAACATCCCAACCTGATTGTGACTGATGGTATGACATTGGGTCTACCATTACAGTGAAAATTCCCTCAGTCTTCATATGAGAAAAGGTGTTTGGTGACCTCCCGTCGCGTTTCTAGGGTAACGTTACGAGCTATACAATATAAGACAATCTTGCTTATAGCGTGTACACTACCTAACCTAGAATTCTGTATACAATGTAGAATTCCGTACCGAAGCACGGGTACATCAGCTAGTAATATATAAACCAAGTACTACACACTGATCACGAAATCTCCAGATCCGAAAGACCTAGAAAGCTGACGTTGTGAACTAAAGCTCATCTTTTGCCCTATAGGTGCACTAGGAAAGGAATTTTCAAAATTCAGCTTCTGACCTAGATTTAGGACATTTATCAGAATAGTAAAGTCTAATATTCGCGAAAATTGAATTTGTTGTACTAGAACGAGCTAAAGCTCATTTTAAGTCTTACGACGCGAATAAAAATCTCGGTGGGTAAAACCACGTCTAAAGGTCCTACTGTAAAACCGTGTTCCAGATATTGGCACCGCACTGCCATCTCACTGCGCTCAAAGTTTTGGAGAGCAGATATTGACAGATTCAACAAATGAGGCGATCGGAATCATTACAACTTCAGATTGGGCAGATTGTGTAAGACATGCTGAAAGACTGCATGGAGAAGATAATATTATTCTCACAAATTTCACGGTGCTCACTGTCAGATGTCTCATTTACAGCAATACAAACACTCCTTCTTGTGCGTTGTATCTGACAGCTTTATACTGTTCATTGAACTATATTTTATTCGTCATACACATCTTCTTCTCCTCCCTTATATCTACTTCTTATGTTTTATTCTTATTACCTCCAATCTTTTCAGACGCATGTTGGTCACAACGCTATAGTTGTTCTACCAGGCTTTCCCAGAGCGCCCATAAACTGTAGTTCCTGTTTTGGTATACTGAGTACTGATTTATTTTTACTCATAGCTGACTCTATTTTTCTTTCCCATCTGCTGTACCTAGAAAATCACTGCCAAGCTTCTGCTTGCAGCTGCCTCATTTACAGCAGTACAATCAGACGTGCTTTTGGGTTCTACAATACGGCTTCATACTGCTTCATGCAGCTCATTGAAGTAACTTTTATTAGTCAAGCACATCTTCTTATCTCCCTTCTTTTTCCTTATCCTATATTCTTAGTATTTTTCTACATTTCAGACTCATTTTGGTCACAACTCTGTAGTTGTTCTACCAAATTTTCGTTCCTGTTTACTAACAGCCCCTGTATGCTGTAGTTCCTGTTTCTCATAGCTGACTATTTATTTTGTCCATAGTAGGATTCATTACGTGTATAGCTCGCTGTTATTGATGACGTAACGGTACCTCACCGTGGTGTACCTACGAAGAGAGACGCGTCCTGCTTTTTCTATTCGCTACCTTACTTAATGTACGGGACTGATTCGCTGGCACCTCCGGCACGCGTTAGTTTGTACAGCACATTTGTTTCAACTAGCAACGGTTTTAAGTATTAACTATGATGCTGTATGGAAACACGTTCAGAACCATGCTTGAGTACCAGGTTTACTTGTCTCTTCACACCTCATACGCCACCCAATTTGTAATTGTGGCTGCTGCGGAAAAATACCCATACCATCAGCTGGTGAATCGTGAATGGGATGTAGCACCACAACCTGGTTTGATTATAGTGCATTTACGGTGTCTTCATTTTTATTTTATTATCAGAGCATTTGTTATATTCTTGTAGATAAGTAGCTTGTGCTTCTTTTGATTCTAGATCTCTTTTTCTAGTATTATTTTATGTGCGGTGACTACTTGCTCTGCTAGTTCTTTTATTCTAGATGTATTGTACGCGCACTTTTTAGTGATAGATTTTTGTACTCGGTTGAGGAGTATGAAAAGAGCACTGCCGGTTCCGGTAGTACTGCCAACTGAATGGAAATGAAATCTGAATTAAATGTATAATATGATCGATCGATATGAATTTTCTAAACCTTTATTATCTTACGCCAACAACTGTGTCACACACACACACAATATATATAATACTATATAACATTATTCCCGATGCGAAACGTGTTCCTAGCATGAATTCTATACTTTGGCTTTGCTGTGTAAACAACAACAGTACGAGTACTTAAAGTGTACGCCAGATGTCGCACAGCGATCATAAGCGATTTTTAGTTTGTGTTTCAAAGGTTGCCAATACGAATCTCGAAGATAACCGAAGTCGACCGATTCAGCACTAGGGTGTAAATCTATCGCTAAAAAGTGCGCATACAATAACTATTTTATAACTGAATTATAGTCAATGCAGATAAAGGAAATGCAACTTTTATCATATTTTAAAAATACTATATTAGCAAATCTCTTGATTTTCTATTCAAAACAGCATTAGGGAGATACAAATACCAAATCCTTCTTTCCAGAAGTAAATAAAGGATGAAATGGAGAAAATCGCCCACATTCTCACAGTAGTAGAGACTAAAGATACAATTAATATAAGCCCACAATAACCAATAATGTGATATCAACCTAAAATTCTTAAATTAAGAATACCTAACAGGCCAACTGTAAACTCCAGGAGTAGACCAGCTTATAAATTAAAGGAGAATCTGTTACATCTCTTATGTTTTATACAATGGAAAACGACAGAACAATGAAAACGAATTTTGAATTTACTCAAGCTGTAACATATTAGTGTCCCCAAAGGTTCAAAACTGATTCCCTTGACCTTATCAATCTTTACACCAATATCCAAATAAAACCTGCATTACAAATTATAAACAACATCCACAACCACAAAATCATTTCGCCCCTGGAAATTTCTGAATTCATGGATCTCCTTGAACGTGCCCTGTCATACGATTATTGTAAATTTAACAATAAAATCGACAAGCAGCGGGATGGTTTAGCCATGGGACCTAGCTTGTCAGGCTATCTGGCAGACATGTTCTTCAGTGACAGAGAACACATTATTTACTTCAGGACACCCACTATGTATATATAAAATCATATATGATCACGGATATGTGGAGACACATAATCCTATCCAGTGGTAGTAAAGAAGAACTCTATGAACTACGTTTCGTATTCAATAGCTTACATTGCAACATCAGCTTCACAATAGAACATGAAACCAACAGATCAATAAAATTCCTGGACCTTACCGTTTCAATCACAAATGAGGCACAAATTTAACATTTATGGGAAAGCAGCATCAACCAGTGAAAGCATACATAACTCTCCATATCACTCAATCTCACTACAAATGGCAAAACTTCGAGCTATGCTTAGCATTAACTGGAGATTTTACGAATGAAGAAATTACATTCATAAAGCAAATAGCCATAGAGAAGTGTACAATTAACATATTATAGGTGAAATGCTTATTAACATAAGGAAGAAAACAGAAGAAAAATCAGTGCAAGAAAATCAACACCAAAAATAAGATGTGCTGCACCATAGCATAACATTCATTGGCAAAAGATCGTACCAAGTAGCCAGAGCCCTCAAGAAACATAAATACTCATCAGCTTATCAACCATACAAGCCTCCGTGGCTCAGGCGGCAGCGTGCCGGCCTCTCACCGCCGGGTTCCATGGTTCAAATCCCGGTCACTCCATGTGAGATTTGTGCTGGACATAGCGGAGGCGGGACGGGTTTATCTCCGGGTACTCCGGTTTTTCCTGTCGTAATTCATTCCAGCAACGCTCTCCAATATCATTTCATTTTATCTGTCATTCATTTATCATTGCTCCGGAGGAGTGTGACAGGCTTCGGCAGCCGGCACAATTTCTATCCTCGCCGCTAGATGGGGACTTAATTCATTCCATTCCTGACCCGGTCGAATGACTGAAAACAGGCTGTGGATTTTCTTTTCTTATCAGCCATACATAACTTGGATAAGATTTTCTCACACTCATTCAATACACTGTACAAATTCAATCAGGATGGCCTGTAAAAACTACGAATGTTTTTACAATGGACAGACTTGAAGAGGATTTTACTTCAAATTTGAAGAACGCCTGGCGATGCTTCGGCTACATAAATACGAAAAATCAGCAGTTGCTGCACTACTACATGACACAGGACAATAAATATAAAAATTTGCTCACCAATTTACACACACACCCAAATGGGGTAAAATTAAGTATTTTAGAAACTCTAAAATATTATAGACATCCGTTTAACAGATCCTCAATACAGGTTCAATAATAAAATTGATAATGAAAAATTAAAAACAACATTAAACTTTAGCAGCAAGTATATATTTCATAGACTACACACACACACACACACACACACACACACACACACACACGACACAACATACTGTAGATGCTATAAATACATAGTGCACACAGGCCCTGGTCTTCAACGAAATAGTTTAATATTATTTGAAAACAGGTGTGTATCGGGAAAGCAACTATTGAATGTTATCATTTCACCACCAGACGATGGAGCCTAAGTTGTGAAGTACAGTATTCAATAAAAACTGTGACTGGTAACGGTTTTAATTATTAAAAAATAATTAATTCACTGCCACTGTAAAATCCTCTATAAAACATGGTTATGTTTAGATATATTTTGGTCACTTCTAAAAGTGTCTACTGAGAATTTCTAAATAAATTTTCTAATTTTCTTTGAGACAGAGAGGTAAACACAAAGATTAGTTGCTTTACTGTCCACTTATAGTTTTTGGAAACGCTAAATCTATCTATTTAAGTGCTGGAGATTGGAAATAATGGGATTTGACACGATTCGTAAAAGGAGAGGTCAGACATAAATAATAATCTTCCTAAACCTGAACTCTACGCATTCCATTTTCTAACACCCTCTCAACACCCATGCTACGTATTCTATGCCCAAAGGGCCGGCAGCCGTCCACACTCTCACCCATATATTTTATTCATTAACATTGCTAATAGCTCTACTTCATACTGTCTATACTTTGTGAGCAGATTTTGTTGATGGAATAGGATACTCCCATCCTCCACTTTCGGATCACCTGAAAGTGGGGAGAGAGTAAGCGTGGATTGTAATCCAAATTCTGTTTCGACACATGTATGACTTTCCTTATTGCAATTACATTATCTATTAACATTAAACATTACAATTAAACCTATTAAGTATTTAAACGTCCACCTCTGTGTTGTAGCGGTTAGTGTGATTAGCTGCCACCCCCAGGCCCGGGTTCGATTCCCGGCTCTGACACGAAATTTGAAAAGTGGTACGGGGGCTGGAACGTTGTCTACTCAGCCTCGGGAGGTCAACTGAGTAGAGGTGGGTTCGATTCCCACCTCAGGCATCCTGGAAGTGGTTTTCCGTTGTTTCCCACTTCTCCTCCAGACAAATGCCGGAACGGTACGTAACTTAAGGGTAAGCTTATGCTGCAGCCTCGCTACTGGCACATCGCCAAGCCCCGCTGCTCGATGTTAGGCGATGATGAAACAAACGAATAGATCTCAGTCGGTGCTTTTACCCTGGAGCCCGGCTTATAGCTGCGCTGCTGGCTGCTATCCTCGCCACATCCATGGTCTCAAACACGTTTGATTTTTGAGCCTGGCACATCGCCGGCTATCCTGTAACTTGGGCTGTGATTGGTTATTTCAAGGTCACCCGCTCTCCCACTCTTCCTTTCTTCGCACTCTGTACACATGTTCAGTGATCGCTTGCCCACGTGCTATCTGAACCTGTCTTCGAACGCAATGCAATTTGGAACCAGCGGCATGCAGATTATCTAGGGAGGTTCATATGGGATAAAGGAGTGACGAGATGACCAGCAACCAGTGGACCTCGTTCTCAGTTTTATGAAGGATGGTGGCCCGTTTTATCGTGTTTAAAAGTGAAGTTTCCATTAATTTTAATTTTTCTTTTATTCGCTGACTATTGTATATGTTTATCTATCTTTGTGTATTTTTAATTTGAATTAATTATTTTTTTGCTAGTGGTTTTACGTCGCACGGACACAGATAGGTATTATGGCGACGATGGGGTAGGAAAGGCCTAGGAGTTGGAAGGAAGCGGTCGTGGCCTTAATTAAGGTACAGCCTGGTGTGAAAATTGGAAACCACAGAAAACCATCTTCAGGGCTGCCGACAGTGGGATTCGAACCCATTATATCCCGGATGCAAGCTCACCCCATTGTCGGCAGCATTGAAGATGGTTTTCCGTGGTTTCCCAATTTCACACCAGGCAAATGCTGGGGCTGTATTTTAAATAAGGCCACGCCGATTCCTTCTGACTTTTAGCCTTTTCCTGTCCCATCATCACCATAAGACCTATCTGTGTCGGTGCGACGTGCAAGAAGTTTTTAAAAATATGTAAATATTTTTTTTTCAGGAGACCTAACTAAAATGAAAATGACATACTCCATAACCACTTATTTTATATTATTCAAAAGTACACTATTAAATTACGAAATGAAGCATTTATAACTTCATTCTTCAATCAACTCCCGCAGTAGAAATGCACTGAAATATCCAGGCGAGGCGTTTTACACTTTTTATTACACATTCAGTACAACAAATTACTGTAAGATACACTCGCCAACAGAACTGCGACTCACTCGTTAAAAATCTTTGAATTTATTCCGCACTTCAAAAGCTTCAGCTGGAGCTGCGTTGTTTCTCTTCGACGGGTAACTCTTTGAAGTACGTCTTCGTAGAATAAGTGTTCAGCTCCTCCGTATCTATAATCAAATTATGCAAAATACAAACAACCTTAACTATCATTTCCGGTGTTTTGAATTTTCGACTACACCTGAGAGCTGCCAGCAGCGTGCGCGAGGGACTCCTGGAGGGTGAAAGCTCCATGGCGAGCAGCCTGGCTATAGTCAGCAGCGAAGCTGCAGCATAAACGTACCCTAAGGTCACAGCCCCTTCCTTCCCTTGTTTATCCTTTCCAATCGTCCCATCTCCCCCACCATGACCCCCGTTCAGCATAGCAGATGAGGACGCCTGGGCGAAGTACTGGCCCTCCTCCCCAGTTGTAGCTCCTGACCCAGTGTCTAATGCTCCAGGACACTGCCCTTGAGGCGGCAGAGGTGGGATCCGCCGCTGAGTCCGAGAGAAAAACCAACCCTGGAGGGTAAACGGATTAAGAAGGAAAGAACATTATTTACACCCAAATCTCTACATTGTAGTATTTTAACATTTATTTATTTATTTATTTATTTATTTATTTATTTATTTATTTATTTATTTATTTATTTACTAGCGAATGTACCCGTGTTTCGCTACGGTATTCTACATTGTATTCGAATATCGAAGTAAATAGTGTACATGCAGTAAATAAGATAGTTTTAAAATTGCATGTCTCTTAGCGTTATCCGAGAAAGAGCATGGGGAGGTCCCCGTACGTTTCCAATGTAAAGTGTTTGTTACGGATTTGTGATATAACGGCAGGCTCACTTGCCTACTGGCATTCACAATCAGGTTGGGAAGTTTACATTATAATTGCAGGCCCCATTGCCTACTATGCGGACAGAATCGATTTGGGGAGTTTTCGTTATAATGGCAGCCCCCCTTTCCTACCTCCAGACAGATTACAGTTTTTATTATAATGGCAGGCAATTACCCTACTATCACTCGAAATTGAGTTGTGCAGTTATCATTATAATGACAGGCCCCTTTTCCTACTGCCAGCCAGCGTACTGCCAGTCACACCAAGTTGGTGAGTTTCCATCAAAATAGCAGGCCACTATGCCTAATGCCAGTCACATTTTAGATGAGTACATTTCTTTATAATGGCGGGCACCCTTGCCTACTGCCAAACACAATCGGGTAGGGGAGTTTTAAACAAAACTGCATGCTCACTTACCTTCTGCAAGTCAAATCGAGAAGGGAACTATTCATTACAATTGTAGGCCTTCCTTACTAATGACAGTTACACAGGAGTTGGAGAAGGAACCCTTTCCTACTGCCAGTCAAAGTCGGTGTGGGGAGTACTGATTACAATAGCAGACCGACCCTTTCTCGATCGCTAAATCGACATCAGTGAATATATATAGATCGACATACGAAAGTATATGCGTGTTTACAATATTGAAGACCTTCATTTACAGATTAACTGCTACTAAACGTACGTCATATCGACAAAGGATTATACCATAAGACACGCCGGATTTAGTGGCCTAAATGGCTGGTCCAATGATATGTCATCTATTCTTGGGTCAGATTTAGAAACGTGGAACAGGGTAAAGGTTTTGTAAGATCATCTCACATTACATTACTTTTCGGATAATAATGTGACAGCTACATACGTAGCATTTGGCTCACATATGGCTACTGAGTGGGCCAATTTTCGTGAAGAGTTTGATGATTCTGTATTTCATATAAGTAATTGAAAGTATGAATAATGCATGTGAAAATTCCAAATTGACTTAACATCGATTAATAGAGAAAAATCAAACGTAAAAGGGATACAGATACGGCATAAAGTCATAAGACCAAGGTTGTAGATCATTCCAAATTGAACGGAGATTGTGCAATCCGTTACGTGATAGGAATTTCCGAAGGTCTGCACCATCATTAAAATTGCCTGCATATTTCGATATTCTTCGGGGATAAAAAATGAAAAATTTAATGATATAGGATTTTTCATTCGTTACAGGCTAAAACGTATAATTTTGTCAAATTTCAATTATCTTCTTATTCTTCTGGCAGATTATGCCACAATGTGGATTTTGGGCGAGGCGGGTAAAAATTAGGACTTTCAGGAAATCAAAAATTATGGAGATTGTTATTATTACCTCTTAAACGGAAAGCTGTACGAAAATTTCGCCAAAATAGTCAGTGTAGAGGTACACAGTCGTTACGATTTGATTTATATAGATAAGGAATCTGCTCCATGTAAAACACCTTTTGGGCTATGTCCGCTGGACTTAACCTGCAAAAGTGACCATTCATGATATCTCCCTTATTAATCCTCCTGACGAAAAAATGCACATGAAAAAAAGGTTTAGAGGTGGAATTCCATCAGGTTTGGTCGATTTCCAGTCAGGTTGGTCTTGTTCTGTATATATTGTAGAAGAGTAAAATCACCATTTCGGTTCCTTATAAACCGCCAGTCCATTCCGGAACATGAAATGTTATTTACGTTTAAAACCTACATTTGGACAGGTGGATGATAAATATAAATTTTGTTTCGAATGTCTTCAGTAGTTTTCAAGTTGTAAGGAATACGCTTTACACGCACCCGCTCGTGAGTTAAGTCCGATGGGACTTGTACAGAAAAACGGTCCTTTAATGATATCTCCCTTATTGATCCTCGTATCGAAATGATGCACATGAGAAAAAAAGGTTTAGACATTAATTTCTACCAAGGTAGGTAGACTTCCATAAACTTTTGTTGTGTATATTTTTTGGAAGTGCAAAATCACTGTTTCGGTTTCGTATAAACCCCCAGTTAGTTCAGGGATTTAGAAACAATATTTGCCCTGAAACCTATCAAGGACAGGTGTATTCTAAATACGAATCTTGGTGGAAATGCATCCAGTAGTTTCTAGCATTCACGTACATACGGCGTAATTAAGGAAGAAAATAATACAGTTAAGAATGTTGAAACTAATAGAAAATGGATTATAACTGAGGACAGCCGGATAACGACAAATAAATAAATGCCGTGAGTTATGGATATAATAAAGCGCTAACAGAGGAGAAATTTAGGTTCAGTGATTCTTAGGTAAACAAATATGAAGATGACTAATGGTGTTATTACTTAATCTATTCGAGGGCGGTTATAACCTCCAACGATATTCCGCCAATATCCCGCAGATGAGCCGATTAATGCCTCTCTTGCCATCTACCCAAGGAACAACCACGAATTTAAAAGCATGATGAGGAAAATGGCAATACGTTACTTCCCTACTGGCATGCAGTCAGAGACGTTGCCATGGTAACCTGTAGGTTCGTTGTCGGTCTGTCGGTCACTAAATGCAGAGCATGATACCAGCAGAAAATTGTAAATTTCTCCGTCATGTGAAGAGTAAGGTAAATTATGAACATAACGAAAGTTGTTTATAATGAAGAGACGTTTTACGTACGGTAAACGAAGTTTACAGAAAATCAATAGTATAAGAGAAAATAGAGGAAAACCACTGTGGTTTTCCTATAAACACCCCGTCTATTCAAAGATTTTAAAATTATATGCATATCGGAACCTTTCCTGGGATGAGTATACTCTAAATATGAAGTTTGGCTGAGATCTATCCAGCCGTTTCGACGTGATGGTGGGAAAACCACTCTGGTTTACCTATAAACCCCCCGTCTATTCAAGGATTTTAAAATGATATGCATATCTAAACCTTCCCCGGGATTAGTATACTCTAAATACAATGTTTGGTTGAGATCCATCCAGCCGTTTCGACGTGATGGTGGAAAAACCATTCTGATTTTCCTATAAACCCCCCATATATTCAAATATTTTAAAATGATATGCATATGGAAAACTTCCCCGCGATGAGTATCCTCTAAATATGAAGTTTGGTTGAGATCTATCCAGCCGTTTCGACGTGATGGTGGAAAAACCATTCTGGTTTTCCTATAAACCCCCTGTCTATTCAAGGATTTTAAAATGATATGCATATCAAAACCTTCTCCGGGATGAGTATACCCTAAATATGAAGTTTGGTTGAGATCTATCCAGCCGTTTCGACGTGATGGTGGAACAGACAAACAGACAGACAAACAGAAACAATTTTATTTATATAGATTTTTACACTCGTTCTTCACCCCCTTTCCATCTCCGCCCAAAGGAGTCCTATGAGTGCCTTACACAACAGTATATTTTTTTCCCAGATATTAAGTCTTATTTGTACCTATTTTGGTTGACAGCTATGCCCAAACGTACATGCATAATCTCACTGCTCTAGAATCCTGGAGCTGACGTTGCCATGGTTACGGCAGTTCATTTCTTTATCCGATTCCTAGAGCAGGGGTAGTGTGGTGCCAATATCTCCGTAACGGTTGGTTTTAGGGCCTTAAAACATGGTTTTCGGGCCCGTAGGGCTTACCGAGTTTTGTTCTTTGCGTCAAGAGGATTAAATTGAGCTTTGTCTCGTCCTTATACGACAAATTCGATATTTTGCCTATAATAGTATAAGAGAAAATGGAGGAAAACCGTTTTTCCTATAAAACCCCCGTCTTTTCAAAGATTTTAAAATGATATGCATATCGAAACCTTCCCCGGGGTCAGTATACTCTAAATATGAAGTTTGGTTGAGATCTATCCAGCCGTTTCGACGTGATGGTGGAACAGACAAACAGACAGACAAACAGACAAACAGAAACAATTTTATTTATATAGATTTATTTATTTATTTATTTATTTATTTATTTATTTATTTATTTATTTATTTATTTATTTATTTATTTATTTTTGTCCAATATGATAACAGTGTTCTATACCGTAGGTTAACATATAACCTACCCCTTATATGGTGAATTAGTCTTTACCTTTGCGTAACAAGTCTTGACGAATTTATCCTACAGCTACAACATTTATTGCGAATTAATTTGTGAATGAATGATTCAGTGACTGAATTGTATTCATGTATGCAGGTATGAATAAACACTCCTCTCTCCCAGTCACGGATAACTACCAACTGGGGAGAGAACGTCATGAATGAATGAATGAATGAATGAATGAATTAATTAATTAATTAATTATTGTTCTCATTCAAATTCACATACAATTTAATAGTCAAATTAACGAAGAAGGATAACTACAACGTCAGCGCAACAATGTATATATTATTACATTTAATATTTTATTTAAACCACCTGTTATCACAGCCCATCATGTTCTTCTTTTTTAATTTTTGTTCTAGATGTAATACAATTTTTGCATATTCTATGATAAATATGTCTCTTATCATTCATTTGTTTCGTTAATTCTTGTTATATTTGTTCTAATACGTTTTAAAATTCAAAAATAATTTGCAATTTTTTCCGGTGCAAAACCATTCTGTGTTTAATAATTTAACAATTGTGTAGAATTCTTTCTCTGTTTCTATTTTTGTTTTATATTCCCTACCTAGGTATTTTACTCTGACGCATCCGTCTCCCTACAAACACTCAAGCCTCTTCCTTTATTTTCTCACAAAGTAAACAACGGTTCACGTCATGTTTCTCTCTCTGAACCATGTTCTTATACAGTGAGATCCAGCAGCCCTTTCAAATATCGATTGCTGCAGCCCAACTAACGTGCACATGGTTGTACGGGTGCTATTCCCCTGCAGGCGTATGGTACTAATGTTCAATTAGCACATTTTGCGCATGATTCTGAACCCTAGCAAAATGTTATATCATCCGTTCGCAAAACATGACGCCTTGAAATCACGTAGCAACGTCCCTTTACCATGCAACTATGTTAATGTGCCATGCCTCGTGACCGGGTGGTAACGAAGAGGTGAATCAATGCAAAATCTAGGTAACAGTGCAGTAATTAATGTCTTAAACACCGAACAGGATGGCGTATGTACTCTGCTCTCATCACACTACCTACATGTTTCCAGCAGTGAAGCGTAGCGGATGTGGTTAGGCGTTCGCCTAGCAATCGACGGAATGTGTCAGCGGCAGTTAGAACCCTGAATCGTTCAAAAATTATTGCATCGGTATGGTGTTTGAATATGTAAACACAGGCCCATATCTGCCAAATTAAAACCGTAGAATGACGCAGTTATTCATCTTGTACCCTTCGCATACTCCGCTGTCATTCGGCATGTTTTGCACAGAGGAATTCGTTGACATGCTCCTCATATATGGGGAAGCAAGACAAAACGCGTGCGAGGCACTACGTACGTACCAGGAACGGTATCCCGACAGGTGACACCCGGCTGCTACGACATTCCGCTGTGTTGAAAGACGCCTAAGGACAACAGGCGTGATTTCCAACCATCCACCAGTGCACGATAGGCCCTTTGCATCGGGTGAAACAAAAGAGGCCGTTCTGGAGGCAGCTCGTAATAAACCACACATCAGTACAAGGGCGATCGTACGACAAGTGAACACCAGCCAGCCGTCCGTTTGGCGAATACTGCAAGAACATCAATTTCACCCATACCATCTTGAGGTACACCAAGAGCTCTATGGGCGGGATTTCGAAGCTCGAATGGAGTTCTGTTAGTGGCTATTAGGTAGGCTGGGCAAGGATACAGCATTCGTATCGCATATCTTATTCTCGGACGAATCGCGCTTCCACAATAATGGGAGCGTCAATCGCCACAGCATGCACTATTGGAGTCCGGATAATCCTCACTCGGTGCGACAGGCGGCCCGTCAAATACGATGGGGTGCGAATGTTTGGTGGGGAATGTTGGGGGATCGCCTGATTGGACCTTATTTCTTTGAGGGCCATTGGACGGGACCACGCTGCCTGCACTTTCTGAATCAGGAACTCCCATTGCTGCTGAAGGATGTGCCCTTGCACGATCGTTTGACGATGTGATTGCAACAGGATGGAGCTCCACCATATTCGACTTTGCCTGTTCGTACCCATCTCAACGAGGAACTGCCAGGGAAATGGACAGGACGAGGAGGCCCTGTTTCTTGGCTCGCCATATCACCGGATTTTAACGCCGTTAGACTTCTGCTTGTGGGGACATTTGAAAAACATCGTCTACACTGAAGCGCCAGAAAACCCCGATAAGTTGCGGCAACTCATCGCGGACGCCTGCCGAGCAATTACACCTCGAATGCTTCAGCGCGCGAGACGACCTATTGGGCATCGCACTCGAATGTTCATAAACCAAAACGGTCATCACATCGAGTATTTGCTGTGATAAAACTTTGTCAGGGCAGTTGTGTTCCTATTATTTCCGGTCTCTATCTGTCCGGCCTGCTAACTAATCGGCCCTGCTTAGGGCCACAAACACATTCATTGACACACCATTGCCAGGCTGAGTGGCTCAGAAGGTTGAGGCACTGACCCCAAATTGGCAGGTTCGATCCTGGCTCAGTCCGGTGGTATTTTAAGGTGCTCAAATACGTCAGCCTCGTGTCAGTAGATTTACTGTCACGTAAGAGAACTCCTGTGGGACTAAATTCCTGCACCTAGGCGTCTCCAAAAACAGTAAAATGAGTTAGTGGGACGTAAAGCCGATATTATTATTATTATTATTATTATTATTATTATTATTATTATTACACAAACTTTGCAGAAATGCGGGTATTGAACTTACATTGCGTGCGGTACGTATTAAACAAATATTTGAAAAATTTGTAATCTTCGGCTCGGATTCGAACCTTCCGTTTGACATGCAAGCCAGCTCCACCACGCCGTGGCCAATTACACTACGGTTCGGTACGGCACACTAGGCAGCTTATAGCAAGTATTAGGTTTACTGCGGTCACATTATCAATTTAGTGTTTTGCCAGCGTGTCAGGTTCATATGATCTAGAATGCACACGCATGTCATCCAGTGTTTAATACGAGTATAACATTACGGCGTCCTATCATGGTGAGGTGGGAAATACCAAGATATCCTGTTGTGTTGTCTGAGAATACCGGAAGGGAGATGTTTTCAGGACGGTATGAATATTGTGGGTTGCATAAAACTACATTGTAAGGGGCGGTTGAATCTCGCTATATAGTCTCTATAGCCATCATACCATACCAATTACTTCCCTGTTTGTAAGCCTTTCTTTCTCAATTGACGTTTCTGGATAATTTCGTAGAATTCAGACGACGTCCTTCTAACCTTTCATTCTGCCATAATTATTTGCTTCTCAATATCATTCACTCTAATCGTAACTTTCTTGCACCATTTCCTATTTATGCTCGGAATCTCTTCATCCCAGTGTTCTTCCATTCCTGTTCTATCAAGCATACCTTTCGTTAGCCAGTAATCATCATTTAAAGGCTTCATCTAGTGCTGGTATGCCAACTTCCCCTGATTTCTTTCTTTTTACTTTTTACAATTGACGTTACGTCGTACCGACATAGTTAGGTATTATCGCGACGATAGGGTAGGAAAAGCTAGGAGTGGGGAGGATGCGGCCGTGGCCTTAATTGTGGTACAGCTCTAGCATTTTTCTGGAAAGAAAATGGGAAATCAAAGAAAACAATCTTCAGGGCTGCGTACGGTGCGGTTCGAACCCACTATCTCCCGAATGTAAGCCCCTAACCGCACGGTCAACTTGGTCAGTCTCCTGATTTTGTTTATATTTCATTGTATATTTTATTCGCATTCCTGATCTGGAATTTCTTGCCAGTGGACGTGAGAGGCATGTCTAACAACTCACCTTCTAAACATTTTGTAGAATTACTAGGAAATGTGGAACTATCCATCTGTTAGATGCGTTTTTATTTTCGTTACGTGCGTTGTTTGGGGCGTAGGATATGTCAACGATATCCTCTGCCTGTAGTCAGGGGCCACTAAAAGGGGTAATTCTAGGCTGTAAACTTGAGATCGCGGGCCCCCTAACCATGTATGACATTGCTTTTAAGTACTTTTACCACCTTCACGACATTCATATTTCTATTGGACACTTGTTGACAGTATTTGGCTTGCGAGACCTAGCCAAACTTTTAATTTTCACAGCTCGCTGAACACAGGATGTAGATAACCATCCCTTATTCTGATCCGACCCCAAATTTCTTAGGTTTGTGAGACCTAGGGAGTGGACTTGGCCTAGTTTACGGCCAAATATCCTTCATGGTACCAACCCTGTGTAGAAGGATGTACTGAATAATTACGTGTTTGTGCAGTGTATGTAATTCGAAGATCTTAAAGTGAACCCTCTGAACTAAATAATACAATTATTAAGTTTATGTCCGATTAACTACTTTTAAAGTTTTCCGAGACGCCGAAGTGGCGTAACTTTGTCTCGCAGCAGTTGTTTCACGTGTCAGTAAATCTATCACCTTGAGGCTTCGTACCTGAGCACATTGAAATATCGCTTCTACTGTCTGACATAATCAGCTCTACACACTGATGAAGGCCCTTCAGCTGGTTACTCAGTAGTGAAGTGTCCATCCCTGCAGTATTATTGAATTCTACATCTATTTATTATTATTATTATTATTATTATTATTATTATTATTATTATTATTATTATGAAACACAAGTAAAAGATACTTCCGTTGATTCGGGCGTAGGATATGTCCAAGGTTTTCCCTGCCTGTCGTTAGAGGGTACTAAAAAGATGAAACCCTATGCTCTATACTTGAGATCGTGGGACCCCTAGCCATGTCAGTCATTGCTTCCACGTTGTTTTACCAGCTTCACCACTTTCAACACTTCCATCTCGGTATTATCGAATTCCATATCTATTTATTTGTATTATTATTATAATATTATTATCATGATTATTATTGTTACCGTGTTTTGGTTGGTTGCAGAGGTGTAAGAAGGTGCCGACTTGAATGGGCGGAGAGAGAAAAGATTATTGCATAATTTAAAACACTAACATTTTGAAATTGTATTCCTTTCCTTTCTTGTTTTTGGCTTTAAACAACAAACAACAGTTAAATAGAATTACGGTGAGCTCGTCGGCTCTGATGACAGGAAAGGCGTAAGTTAAACTTCAGGTACACAATAAATTACAAAATAAGCTTGTAGCTTCCAAGTTACACTTTTTGAAAGATCACTTTTGCTCCACTCAATTACACTCTAGGAGACTGACCTCCAAAATTTACAACATTCTAGCCGCTCAAAAGCGCAAGTTTCTAATCCAAATATTACAAAAGATCAGGGACTTGCATTCATATTCAAGATTCACTTTGAAGATCGAGTACAAAACCAGAATGACATGAAATCTGCCGCTAATATCACAATGTATGACAAATGTTTGGTAAACAAACAATTTAAACTTCCACGTAAATTCAGAAATACGAATTTTAGCATGAATAAATCCTAAGATTTCAAAAGGGGAGGAATTCTGGAAATTTACAAAAACTTTCAATTTGGAATACCAATCCTGAGAAATAATGGAGATAACACTTTCTGAGTCTAACAGTGCCGTGATCGGTTCATTATTCATTTCAATTTTGAGAATGGTCGCAAAACCTGGGGTCTTAGAGCGATTTTGAGACATTCTCTCGGACCTTCAAATGATGTATTAGCAGGTTTTCCCTCCTCAGCATATTGGATGTCCGAATCGAACTGGGCTCAGCCTCGATAAGCTGAATGTGGTGACTGAGCCGGGCACGCTAGTGATCTTCTATCACCTAGATTAGCAGCTGCCTCTGTGAATCCGTGGTAGAGTGTTGGCCTCCGGATCCCAAGATAGCGGGTTCAAACCCAGCAGAGGTAGTCGGATTTTGAAGGGCGGAAAAAAGTCCATTCGATACTCCATGTCGTACGATGTCGGCATGTAAAAGATCTCTGGTGACACACTTGGTGTTTACGCGACAAAATTAATTAAATCTCAGCCATAGACGCCCAAGAGAGATCCGGTTTACTCTGTCTGCCATCTAGTGGGCCTAGAGTAAAACGGACGTCGAAATTGACGAGCAGACAGCCAGATGGCGTCAAATCGAAATGTCTGCACACGGTAGCTGAGGCCATACGATTATTATTATTATTATTATTATTATTATTATTATTATTATTATTATTATTATTATCTAGATTAGCGGGTGCAGCGCCAGAAGTAGAACAAGAATGTGTGGGTTAGTTGAAACACAGTTTTTAAGAATATGTGAGAATGATCAGCACTTAAAACATCGTTGGGACGGCCCTGCACCATTCTTAGGTCCATTATATTTTACGAGAAGACATTTATTTCTATATCTATAGCATGTATTTATATCTACATATCGTTAGTATTACAGTGTGATAGCACCTTTAACTTTACTAACATCGTTAAAGTATAAGACGTCATGGTAAAATCATTTTACACTTTTCGATGTTGTCTGCAGTGGGGTCTGAACCTACTATCTCCCGAATTCAAGTTAACAGCTATGTGACCTAAACGGCATGGCCACGTTGAGTTTACTCCTAGATCAAATTTCAAGAGCAATACATTGTTTTACGCCAGTAGAGATAAAACGAACTTTCTAAATGATTGTATAAGCATTCGATATACCGCGTGGTTCACCAGCCCCTTATTTTTTCCGAAGGTAGGTAAGCCAACTGACGCGTTTACCATAGTCATCTGGAAAACATTAATACCTGCCTCTTTATGGCCTTAGTACAACTATACCGTTTATATAATGCTCGCGAATATGGTAGAAATCAATAGAGGCAGTGTTATTTCTGTTCCGTGGTTTGGTGGATCGGCAGAGGTGAAAGAAGGTGGCTGGGGAATGGGTCTAACTACAAAGCCGAGATATGAATTAAAATTTCATTAATGGTTATATTTTCGAAATAGCAAAACTTAACAATTTTCACATAGAATTTCAAAGTTTAACAAATAACACATGCCAACAAGTAACCGACAATAAGGTACAAGACTAGGAAAAGCCAAAATTTAGATATAATTTAACAATTTGGGCTTCAAGCCCCAATTTTTTACAATTTCTGAGCTCTCAGCTCACAACCACATATTTACCAAAGGGCAGAAAATCCCTCCATACATGGAGCACTTACTCCCAACTTTGAATATCAAGCCTCTCTGGGGCACGTTTACCTCAAATAAAAGAGCTGACCCGCTCTCAATTTTCTGAGCCTATTAAAGGCCATAACAGACTTGACTATTAACTGCCCTCAAGGCACAACTTACAAGGAAACAGGGGTATCTTGTACCCAACCTACTGGGCCTTAGCAGAAAAGAACAGGTTAAGTAAATGGCCCAAAAAACAAAGATGAATGGAGTCGTGCACTTGCACTCCTACATGAAACTTCTTGAAACCTAAGAGGCACTAGGCCGATGAAACAGGGGCTATTCCCAAACTATGGAGGTGACTCGTATGAGAAAATTTTAAGACATTACAGAAAGGAAGAAAACCAGTTACAAACAGTAGTCACCTCAAACCAATATGAAGGGGAGCTCGAGAGGGTAAATCACTCTCTATCCCCGAATTACAGCTAAAGATGTATGAAGTTTTTACATAAACAGGAAGAACATTACACGTTTATAGAGATAGGTTACATGGTGAAGATTTCGCACCTTCCCCGCGGGTTAAACTGCTGAGCTAGCAAGAAATAAATATGTTAAGCGGCCATTACGTTATTGAAGAGCTGCTGCCTGATGAAAGAGGCGCTTCCCGCCTCCTGCTACATGTCCACACACTAGGTTAGAAGTTGATGAAGTGGCCGAGAGACAAGAAAATGAGCAGTTTTTATGCCCTTGGGGAAAATTCGAGACCTTTCATGAATAAAACAGCCACACCCACAGGCGTTTATTGGCTACAGTACACAGCTACACACAAAATCGAAGAAGAAAGACAGGATTGGTCAAAAATTAATCACAGAAATAATTGATTGGCTAACTTCAAAACTGGCGGAAAGAAAATATTAATATTGCCAACCCACAAATGAAGGAACGAAATTTAGTAATAAGAAAACTTATGAGTACAAAATATCTTCAAGAAAGTTCCCTCACTTTGCACCAGGGTGCATAATCATAATTTTTTTAGTAGAGACATCTATGAGACAATGTTCAAACTTCTTAATCAATGGAAAATAAAAACAAGTCGAAATTCCCACAGTGACATCTTCAGAGGAAAGATTTAAGTAGGTCCAGTTTTAAGTTCACAGTTTCTCCAGCAGAGGAGTACTTTAAGGCGGAAAATTGAAATGTGCGGCGTAGAGGTGTACCATCCGGTACAATTTCTATTACATAAACTATAACGAATGTGTAAAACGATCGCAGGTGCGAATAACACTATCTTACGTTTAGAGAGGAAGTGTCTACAAGGACTACGACGTGCTAGCTAAGCACCACGGATCGCGATAACTAAGGTGGCTAAATCACGCATCACTGCTGTTGCATCAGCCAAGCTGTCTGGTAGTAGATTTGATTCACAGGCTGATAAACGTTTTCTTTCGATTAACGCCGTTTACAGTGACTGTAATATGGCCGCATATCATCCTGTTCCGAAGAGTGAATTTCTATTTGAACCTCAAAAGGACTATTTATATTCGATGTTACGTAGTCAGATTGGACTACGACATGATGGTCTGTAGGTAGGAAGTAGGGTACCGCGCATATTCAATGTAACAAGTATTCAAAATTTTCACAACCTTAGTTTATACTGATTTCAGCACGACGTTCAGAGACAGTCTTGCATGTTATAACATGTCACATGTAACAGCTTTGCATGCCTCGGTGACCAGTTGCCGAAGGTGACCACGATCTTCAGGCTCCTGTGCATACACTACCTGCTTTATGTGATCCCACACGAAGAAGTCAAGTGGCGTTATATAGGGTGATCTGGCGGCCCGGTAAACGGGTCCTCCCCTTCGTATCCATTTATTTGGATAAGAAACATGAAAATGATTCCGGACGATAATTGAACCGTGAGGTGGAGCCCGTCCTGTTGAAACCACATTCGTAATCACTCGCGCAATGGCACGTTCTCCAGCAGCTGGGTAGTTCCTAGCGTACTCCCGTTAGATGTCCGTGGAAGAACTAATGCCCGATGCTATAGACATCCAACATCCCACACCAGACACTTACTCTCCACTGCACTTGAAATGGGCCCTGTCTTACCCAATGGGGATTCTCCGCGCTACATTAGTGCATATTCTGCCGATTTACGACGCTGTTGTTGTGAAATCGTGATTCGTTTGAAAACAGGACTCTTGACAAAAAAGGCGGCATTATTGGTCACATTTCACAATGCCCATTGACAAAATATTACTCCAGCATCGAAATCACGTCCATGGAGTTGATGGTGTAACTTCAGATGCTATGGATGAAATTTATTGCTATGCAGTATGACCCGGTAATGTTGGTCTGTTGTGCAAGTGAGGGTTCTTCTGGACAGCGTCCAAAACAGACTATTCGTTTGGGCCAGACGTCATAGGAGCATCCCTAACAGAAGGTATTCTTCCAAGTGTCCCAGTTGACTGCAGTCTTCGTTCAAGTTTTCGGAACGTATTGGTAGTCGGTAGTCTTCTCCCAGGATAACGCTCGTGATAGAGACATTGCGACTGGACTGGGGTTTGCCATGTTTTCCCGTAAGTGAACAACATATCAATGTACTCATCACTGGAATATTTATTGTGAGTGAATGAATTCGTGCTGTGATGTGACCCGGTAAGTATGCATAAACATTGTGTCCGTTAAAATGGGACACGATCTGTCAGTCAAAATAAAACAAGGAACATGAACGTAATATCCGTCTCAACCAGCTAGAAAAATCGGCAATACCTGAGCACGCTCTATCGTCGGGTCATGATGACATGTTCCAAGATGCTCGAGTACTTACCCACACTAGTCACTACAGGTCCAGGATTATACGGGAAGCTGTGGAAATACGTAGAAATTCTAACAATTTCAACAGGGACACTGGCTATCAACGAAGTAATACCTGGTTGTCGGTCATTAAGGATTTACGTAGGTAGTTCCCTTCCCTGTCCCTTCACTATTGTTATTTCGCCTCGGTGTTTTTCAAATTAATACGTTCCTCATCGCCAGATGTTTCATTCCAGGCATGAGTCAATATCATACGCCTGTCAATGTCATATGTTACGTACACATGTTATGTGACCCTCTTAGTTTGATTCTGGTGGTTCTGTCAGCTTCCGCTTCGAACGTTAGCGCTGTGCCACGTCAGGGGAGCCATCTGGTGACGAACGAACGTACTATTTCCACTTCTATTATAACGTCTAACTTTCAAAAAGTCATTGTTTAAGAAGCCTTTCTCGTGGACAGTCGAGATTTCAGTCGCCATCGGGATACAGGAGAGCGTATCTACACGACGCCACAGAAGATGACTACCGCAGCAGTAGTCGAAACGTCTGGGAGAAGCGAGAGGAGTGGACCATGGCATAATAGCCCGGAAGATTTTTATTATATTGACACCGGCCGTGAAAGCCTTCATACTTTAATAATCGAGATTTCTTTCCGATGACGCAGAGCACAATTCTCTGCGAAACGTAAAGAATTTCACCTTATTTTCTTGACACGGCATAAGCCCAAAAGCCTACACAGCATCATGTCTATAAGTACGGGCCGTGAAAGCATCAATGGTAGCAGTTTGGATTCGAATCGCATGCTAGTCATCCTGGAAATGGTTTTTCTCTGTTTCTCATTTTCACCTCCAGGCAAATGCCGGGACTGTGCATTATTAATAAAAGACCAAGGCCGATTTCCTTTCCAACCCTTCCTCCACCCATCCTCAGCGGAAAGACGCCAAATCAGAGCGCACCCCAGAAAACCAATAGCAAAAAGATATCGATTATTATTGCATCCACGCAAAAATTGAGCACCTCTGTCGCTTAAAAAAATTGCCTCATGACGGATACGAACCACTACGCTGCACTACTCACACACCTTGCCCTCCTTCCCTTAACCGATTCAGCCACGAAGTCAACACACATGACGCTTGCTAAAGGTTTAGTACTTAAGTATGGCCATTCCAGTTCGGAAGTTAATATCCGTGTCAAAGTCTTCAATGATTGTTCATAGTGTTCATTTAACTTATTTATATTACAGAGCACGCGGGATAACATATTAACTCGATCGTATTACGGGTACATGTGTTATTTCAAGATGCAATAAATCACATGTTTGCATAATGGTTCTTAGTATTTGGCGCGGAATTGTGTATACTTAGTAGTTTTTCCTTTGCTAGTTCCATGGATCAATTTACAGTGATAAAGGACCGGTAGAAGGGATCCTTATCGAGCCTTAAAGGAGAAATTTCAATTTATTTGGTGATCAAAAACTAAATTGTAAGGATCTTTAGTTTATACGCATTATTTAGTTGCCTATCTTCTTCTTTTTTTTTTTTTTTCTTAATCTGCTTACCGTCCAGGGTTGGTTTTACTCTCGGACTCAGCAAAGGACCCGACCTCTACCAACTCAAGGGCAGTGGTCTGGAGCATGAGACTTTGGATCGGGGATACAACGGGGGAGGAGGACAAGTACCTCGTAAGGTAGCCCCACCTGCTATGCTGAACAGGGGCCTTATGGAGGGATGGGGAGATTGGAAGGGACAGGCAAGGAAGAGGGTAGGAAGCGGCCGTGGCCTTAAGTTAGGTACCATCCCGGCATTTGCCTGGAGGAGAAGTGGAAAACCACGGAAAAACCTTCCAAGATGGCTGAGGCAGGAATCGAACCCACCTCTACTCATTTGACCTCCCGAGGCTGATTGGACCACGTTCCAGCCCTCGTACCAATTTTCAAATTTCGTGGCAGAGCCGGGAATCGAACCCGGGCCTCCGGGGGTGGCAGGTAGTCTCGCTAACCACTACACCACAGATAGTGACCTATCTACGAAAAAATAAGGGGCTGGTGAACCGCCCGGTTTATTTACATTGTTAACACGAGTGTCATGGTAATGGTAATACTGGTTTTCATGAACACTATTGAGAAACTACGGACACTGGGCTAGTATCGACCATATGGCTGTTACCGCACTGATTAACTGCATGATACCTATATTTGTATTGGCTTAGTGAAGCGACTATTATCAACTGTCCATCACTCTCGAGGCATCAATATCCTCGTTCGCAAAATTAAAGGTGATAGCACTACTTGCATCCAACAAAAACAGAAAAATCTTAGACCTTTCAGAGAAGTTAATAAAAAATTTAAAATTGTTACAACGACGTGTCCTTCTGTGTGTTACACATCTCTTGGATAGTTTCATCAATCAAACAGAGCGAAGATAAATAATGATTCTTGTTATGGGGTTACCCGTGGAGCAAAAAGAGGTTAATGAAGGTGCTGGGGTGAATGGGTCTAGTTACAATGTCAAAATTAATTAAAAGACTGAAGGTTATATTTTCAGAACTCAAAATTTAACAATTTTTACAGGTACAAGTAGCAAACATTAACCAAGATTGGGAAAAAAGATCCAAGATTCAGGGCATTAACACCTTGGGCTTTAAGCCCCTATCTTTATATTTCCTGAGCTACAAGTTGAAATTTACAAAGAGCACAAATAATAAGATTAGCATGGAGTGCTGATAAGGTACCTTCAGATTGGAAAAACCCAGTAACTGCACCTATCGATCAGCAATGGAGCAGGAAGAATTGCAACAACTACCGAGGTATCTTATTGATTAGTATACCAGGCAAATTATACACAGGCATCTTGGAATGGAGGGCACGATCAGTTGTTTAGAGGAAGTTGGATAAAAACCAGTGAGATTTCAGACCACAGAGGAACACATTTTCAGGATACGCCACGATAGGTTACCTAGAAGAATAATATACTCTGTTATTGAGGGTAAGAGCGTTGTGCTTATGTTTCTTAGATCTAGAGAAACATATGACAGTGTACCGAGGGAAATTATGTGCACCATTCCGGGGGACTATGCGATTAAATGTAGATTATTAAAATCAATCAAAGGCATTTATGTTGACAATTGGGCTGCAGTGAGAATTGATGGTAGAATGATTTCTTTGTTCATGGTACTTATAGGAGTCAGACAAGGCTGTAATATTTCACCCTTGTTCGTAGTTTACATGGATCATCTGCTGAAATGTATTGAATTGGTGGGGAAGGATTCAGGTAGGTGGAAATGTAGTAAGCACTCTGGCCTATGCTGACGACTTGGTCGTAATGTGCCGAAATCCTGCAGTCTAATATCTTGGAGCTCGAAAATAGGCGCAATGAGTATGGTATGAAAATTAACCATTCGAAGACTAAATTGATGTCAGTAGGTAAGAAATCAAAGATAATTGAATGTCAAATTGGTGATACTAAGCAGAAACAGGTAGACAATTTCAAGTATTTTGATGTGTGTTCTTCCAGGACGGTAATATAGTAAGTGAGTTTGTTTTCAGAAGCTGGGCGGACTCACGATATCTTATTCATAAATTAGAAGTAACAGATATGAAAGTACCGAGGATGATTGCTGGTACGAAAGGTGGGAACAATGGAAGGAAGGTCCTCGGAATGAGGAGGTAAAGGCTAAGTTAGGAATGAACTCGATGGATGAAGCTGTGCGCATAAACCGGCTTCGGTAGTGGGGTCATGTGAAGCGAAAAGAGGATACTTTACCTAGGAGAATAATGAACTCTGTTATTGAGGGTAAGAGAGGTAGAGGGAGACAAAGACGACGATGGTTATACTCAGTTTATAATGCTTTAAGGATAAGAGGTGTAGAACTAAATGAGGCCACAGCACTAGTTGCAAATATGAGATTGTGGCGACGTTTAGTAAATTCACAGAGGCTTGCACACTGAACGCTGAAATGCATAACGATCTGTAATGATTAAATACTTTTAATAATTCCTTGTGGGTTTTGATATAAGTTTGTAGTTTTGTCGTACAAGGAGGTATTACATTTCATAGATATCCATATGTGGGCGACATTTTTCTCTGTCAGATTGAAAGCTGACTGACAGAGGTAGATAATTATCGTGATCTTCAAACTAGTAATTTGCCATCGCCCAACGTCCGAAACGAAACGTCATGACTATCAAAATATCACCGTGCATTACCCTTCGAACCTTCTTTTGTATTACTTGATAACTAACACTGCAAAAGCTGTTGCGCAGTTATAATAGCTTATATATCAAGGAAGATTCAATAATATTACGTCCGGCTCGCTCCTTCCTCGATAGTTCATTCCGCCGACCACTAAATACTGATGCATTTCCGCCATGATGTAATACCGGCTCAATTCACGTATAATATCCATTCAATAATTAATCCGACTTCGAGAACAGGATGCACTAAGAACTACGGTTAATTCTTGTCCATTATGACTATAGAATAATTTGCCACTTAATCTCAGCCTGATAAATTTAGCTATACACTGTTCAATAGAGTGAATCACGTTTCCATTTAATACATCATCTCTACAATGTATGTATGTATGTATGTATGTATGTATGTATGTATGTATGTATGTATGTATGTATGTATGTATGTATGTATGTATGTACGTATGTATGTACGTACGTATGTATGTATGTTTAGTCATCAGCCCAAAGGCTGATTGGATCCTCAACAGCTCCGCCATCAGCTGTCATAGATGGCCTAGGCATCACTGAAGAGGCGTACTAAGGAAATGAGGAGTAAGGTAGTTTCCCGTTCCTTTCCTCACTGAGCCAGAAGTTGCTATTACATGTCAGTCTGCCAAGCCCACTGAAATGCATGCACCAACCGACCCTATGAGCAATAGTCTCACACCATTCATAGCAGGGACTGGCTGCATAAGGAATGGTATTACTAGCATCGCTCATACCTCAGTCACTTTCATATTGTCAAAGCCAAGTGTAAGACAGAGACAGATCAATGAAAGTAACACAATTGTTCTAGCCTATACCAGAAGACATAGTGCATTGTAAACACTAGGTCCTGCCGGGCTGAGTGGCTCAGACGGTTAAGGCGCTGGCCTTCTGACCCCAACTTGGCAGGTTCGATCCTGGCTCAGTCCGGTGGTATTTGAAGGTGCTCAAATACGTCAGCCTCGTGTCGGTAGATTCACTGGCACGTAAAAGAACTCCTGCGGGACTAAATTCCGGCACCTCGGCGTCTCCGAAAACTGTAAAAGAGTAGTTAGTGGGACGTAAAACAAATAACATAAAAAAATAATAAACACTAGGTCCCGCCAGCAAAGGCAAATCTCTACAATAGATCGTAATAAATGAATCAATATATAGTTACTATACAGGCCTCTAGTTTTTGGGTGTTATACTCCAAATTCTCACCAAATAACTCAACCAGTTGCAGGCAGCTTTAAGCAATATGCATGCTCCATCGAAGAGCACACCGTGACCCTTCCGTGATCTAGTGTAATGTGTGCGCTGTTCGGTTGTTCGGAATATACTGTCCCATCCAGCGTGAGTGGGGATGGTGCATAAAATGAAGGGATATCTACAACACATCACACAGCACTGTGTAATTTGTGGTTACGTAGACGAAAGGTATCCATGAATTATCACTGTAATATTTGTCCCAAATGGAATATAATAATTCATTTTACTCAAATAAAGTGTAAAATCTGCGGCAAATTAAGAAACAGTACGAAATATTTTACTTGCAAGGAATAATATGGATACATACTTTACTACATTACAACTATATTTTCTGCTACGTCGCAGCGCTTCCGTATGTGTTTTATTTGTCTAACACTTTCCTGTGTGATGTCTTTGCTCACTGAAGTTGTCTGAATGAATTAAGTGTTGTTTTCTTCATGTTGCTCATTCGTTTTGTGCCATAACTCATTCACTAAGTAATATATTTATTGGTCCAGGGATCATGCTATTTTCCTTCCAACAAACAAGTAATATATTTATTGGTTCCAGGATCATGATATTTTTTCTGTTTGAACTGCCTGCGCTAGTCATATCGACAAAAATAATGACAATTCATAGATACAGCACTCTCATTCGTCGGTGCAAGCCCTGGACTTCACGAAAACGAGCAGCGGAATACAACATAAAGGAATCCTATCTACTGCCCGTAAGTACGTATACATATTTCTCTAGATGATTTCTCTAGTAACTACGGTATGTCTTAATTTACCGCGGATTTTTCAATTATTGGTGTAAAAGCAATTATTATGTTCCATTTGGGACGAATATTACAGTGACATTTCGTGGATACCTTCGGTCTACACAACCGTAGATTTTTATGCCTTTTCAACGTCCTTACTATTTACATAGGAGATAAGTAATCCAGTGATTGCACGGAGTCAGGGATTTCTTCGGATATATTCTTTCACTATCACTATTTCTGAATATACTGGGTGTTCGAAAAATTCCATCCATTGATCACAGACCGTAGTATCGTCTAAATTACCTGTGTTGTTCCTAAATACCTTTCAACACTGTGAAAAAATATTGCAGTCGGATTTCGCCGGTCTGGATAACTTTCCTCATACAAACGTAGTGCCTGCAACGAATTCGCCCGTGCTTCTCCGTGGATACGGAGCATGTCAGCGTATTTATCCGTGGAATACATGGCGAATGGCTGAAGCGACTTCATTCCCACCACATAGCTGTGCAATGTGTACGGCGCACAAAATCAACGATAATAATGGCGTATTACTGCTTGTGTATGGCACACACTGGCCTGTGTTTAAACTT
The DNA here is from genome assembly GCF_040414725.1 of Anabrus simplex. NCBI lineage: Eukaryota > Metazoa > Arthropoda > Insecta > Orthoptera > Tettigoniidae > Anabrus > Anabrus simplex. The sequence goes on from NC_090267.1 coordinate 298,595,467, forward strand.
CATTTAGGATTCGAACTGTGAGTACTGCGTTCCATTAATTTTTAGGCTAGTGTTTGCCACAACTGTGACCAAGATTTGCATTTAAAATGCCTAAGAATACGTCACGCCCAGAGTTAGCTATTTCGTACGCTTTCAACGTCATTGTATCGTAGTTATGAGCGTTAATTTCACGCATCGCTATGCCTGATAACTTGGCACGACATCTTAACATAGTGAGTCCTTATTCATCAATATCCGTCGCGTATTTCAGAATCTCATTTTTATTATTATTGTTAATAACAACTGAAGGCTATCGGTTGGCATCGATGGTTTTGCAGGGAAACTCACAAAGAATTACTGTTTCACGGGTTGACACAACTTGGTAAGCGCCTCCTTTTGACCTGGGTCTCGGATCACGTGCCGCATGTCTCTTCTTTTCTCTCTAGCACAGAAAGAGAGTGTTTTTCAAGTACTGGCTGGCGCAAGCCCTGTTTTCTCTAAGTGCGCGCAATGAGACCCTAGTCTCGCTAGCCAGCAGAGAGCCACTCGTGCCCCGTATTGGGTAAAACATGCTAATTATGACAATATTGATCAAAGAATGGCGCGGAACACGGCATATTTTATTCACAGGATATTACGATATGCACCTGACGATGTGGTGAATGGTTTTAATAGTTACATACTAGACTGACGTAAGATAAATGATTGAAAGGATGTCATAATTTTCGAACGGCCTGTAGTCACATAGCAGGTATAATAATGTTCAGAATAGGATGTGCTCACAGTGCTTAAAACCATACCGGATGCCACCAGAGAAACTTCGACCTCACGACGATCTCACATTTTTGTTGGACTGCAGAACAAAATGTTTGTAGGGCAACTGATTCATCCTGTATATCGCCAAGAAGTAAAAGAGATGGTTCAATAATTGTGGATAATTATCCTTAAAATATTATTTTTCCGCGTGGGTGCTAAAAATGTGGTGTAAGTCAGGATTATAATATTTAAAACTTGAAGAGTGACCGAACACTCAGCCATCTGGACAGGGATTGGCTTGATATCTTTGATCTTCTTCATTACTTCCTTTCCTGGCCCTTTAGCACCATATGAGGATTTGACCCCAGCAATTGCCACTTGCCCTTTGAAACGCCAACCCTACGCTGAAGGATGTATAAGCTATTGCGTGTGCCGGTAGTGTTAATTAGTGTGATGTGATGGGTAGATTTTGAATTTCTATGTATTAGATAGAAATAAACACACAGTCCTCGGTACAGAGGAATTAATTGGACGCGACCGACCGCGAATCTGAAACGAAGATCGCTCTGTTGACTATTCGGCTAAGAAATAGGATGGCATGAGATCTTTTTTTTTTTTTTTTTTGCTAGGGGCTTTACGTCGCACCGACACAGATAGGTCTTATGGCGACGATGGGATAGGAAAGGCGTAGGAGTTGGAAGGAAGCGGCCGTGGCCTTAATTAAGGTACAGCCCCAGCATTTGCCTGGTGCGAAAATGGGAAATCACGGAAAACCATCTTCAGGGCTGCCGACAGTGGGATTCGAACCTACTATCTCCCGGATGCAAGCTCACAGCCGGGCGCCTCTACGCGCACGGCCAACTCGCCCGGTGAGATCTTTGGTATAAAATTTCAATACGCCATTCGCTCGCCTGCCGTTGTTGGTGAAGTAAATACAATAGCAGGCCTACGTAAAATTAAATTTAAATTAACTAACCGCGGAAAAGAGCGTTGCAAGCCCTCATTTGTTGCTTTTCTTATTTTGTAATTATATAACTGCAGACAACTACTAAACTTTTTTCCGATTGCGCAACGAGTGAGACAATTGATTAAATGGTCTTAATGGGAGACGAACAATAGATCTAACAAGGAAAGTACTGTAGCTCGTATTTTCTACGTCCTTTCAAACTCTCAATCGGAGACAAAGCAGTGCAGTGCTGTGTGGGGCTACTTGGTGGATTCAGCGAATTTCTTGGCACGAATGGCTGTCCCTCGTTACAATTTGTTGCAAGTTTCTTCTTCCTTGATTAATCGCTCCGTAGATGTGAAGGGGATGATCTTGTTCAGACTGAGTCGACGGTGGTATCTTGATTGCTCCTGTGGTTTACTAAAATAGTCAATTGTACAATCTGCTTTCGCACCGACACAGATAAGTTTCATGGCGATGATGGGGTTGGAAAGGAATAGGGGTGGTAAGTAAGCGAGAGTGTCCTTAATTAACGTACAGCCCCAGCATTTGTCCGGTGTGAAAATGGAAAACTACGGAAAAATATATTCAGAGTTGTCGACAGTGGGGTTCGAACCAACTATCTTCCGAATGCAAGCTGATAGCTACGTGACCCAAATAGCGCGCACACTTGCATGGGAATAAAATGATCTTGTTCCGTGTAATTAATTAAGGTTAACAACACAATACTAACGTGATGTTCTTTCATATGTTAAAAGGGGTTCGTTTGTAACAGTTTACAGATGTTGGTAAAATTCCACGAAACTGCAGTAATTTTTACATTAAAATACATAATAAATAAATAAGTAAGGTAAATCCGGGATAGATGCCGCCCCGGTAGAGATGCCGCATACACTGTAGCTAAAGATTCCCATCGTTACAGCTAGATGGCAATATGTGTGGTTTTTCAGTTTCTAAGGAAGAACTACTGTCTGCGAGTGTGACGAAATTTGCTCGTATATTACGCCAATTATAGCCGATATCATGAGGCGAGTACATGTTTCCTCCTGACAAAGTTTTTGCGTGTGTTAATTTATTGTATATTAAGTTGGCTTCAAATGCTTAAATCAGACGTTTTTAGTACAGTAGACGTCAGAAACATAACTGTAGTTGAGAGTAAGCTAATTTTGGGCCATGATAGCCTTGAGGTATGAAAACAGGAGGGTGCGGCGTCTCTCCCTGATAGTTGGCCTTCGGGCTGAGCAGCGGTCGCTGTGCAGGCCAGAGCCATTTCAAGGGTGTTAAGTGCCGTGGGGTTTTATATAACACAGTGAAGAATCCATTGCACATGCACATTTATAGTAAATCGAAATTAAAATACGATTTTAATGTTGTAAATTATCAGATACATTTTTTCCATTGAATGATTATATTATGTGGATATAATTGTCTTGTAGTACGTTCTAGTGTTCGGTTATATTAAAGTTGAAGAAATTGGCTTAAATTTGATTTTGTCATTAATTATTTTACTCGCGGCATCCCTCCCGAACAAAGTCGGCATCTATACCGGGATCCAGGGAGAGACGCCGCAGATGCAACAATTCCTTTGTTCACTCCTTTCTCCCATTTTCTTTCAATTGCCAATATTTTGTTCATCCCTGATCAAATGTACATGTTTCCAAATTATGCTCGATGAATTTGCAACAATTTTTAAAGTAAATATAGCGAGATATAACAAAAGACATAAAAAGTGCGGCAACTCTCCCGGAATTACCCTAAATAAGTAAAATAATCAATAATAATAATAATAATAATAATAATAATAATAATAATAATAATAATAATAATAATAATAATAATAATAATAATGTTAACAACAAATAAGGTTCCAAAAAGGAACATGTAATTTAATGTTAATAATAATAAATTAATAATAATTAATAATAATGTTATTGGCTGTACGTCCCACTAACTACCTTTAGGGCTTTCGGAGACGCCAGTGAGCCGAAATTTAGTCCCACAAGAGTTATTTTACGTGCCAGTAAATCTACCGACACGAGGCTGGCTTATTTTGAGCACTTTCAAATACCACCGGACTGAGCGAGGATGGAACCTGCAAACTGGGGTCAGAAGGCCAGCACCTCAACTGTCTGAGACACTCAGCCCGACTAAAAAATTAGAGAAAATGTGAATATGTTTATTAAAGAAGCAAACATTTTAAGGAACGTGTTTGGAATAGTGATCGAAGTCAATTTAATAATTCAGCATTTAACAATATCGCACACAGGGGGAAAACAACTGCAGGTGTTGCATACTGTTTGTAGCACCGCATACAGTTACACGATAGATGTCGCTGTATTCATGCATGGAAGATTAGCGAACTAGTTTTGTATGTTTTCTAGAAACTCAGGATACATTTGGTCCACATGTTTCAAAGTAAATAAATAAATAAATAAATAAATAACCATTGATCTGCATTTATGGCAGTCGCCCAGGTGGCAGATTCCCTATAACTTCTTTTTCTAATGTTTTCTTAAATAACTGCAAAGAATTTCCAAATTTATTGAACATTTTCTTTGGTAAATTATTCCAATTCCTAACTTCCCTTCCTATAAACTGATATTTGCCCCAATTTGCTCTCTTGAATTCCAACTTTCTCTTCATATTGTGATCATTCGTACTTTTAAAAAGACCCCTCAAACTTATTTGTCTACTGATATCATTCCACGCCATCTCTCCACTGACAGCTCAGAACATACCACTTAGTCGAGCAGCTCGTCTCCCTTCTCCTAATTCTTCCCAGTCCAAACCTTGCAACCTTTTTGTAACGCTACTCTTTTGTTGGAATCACCCAGAACAAATCGAGCTGCTTTACTTTGGATTTTGTTTTCAGTTCTCGAATCAAGTAATCCTGGCGAGGGTCACATGCCCTGGAGCCATACTCTTCTGGGGTCTTACCAAAGATATATGCCCTCTCCTTTACATCCATATTACAACCCCTAAGTAACCCTCATTACCATGTGCAGAGATCTGCACACTTAGTTACAGTACCGCTTATGTGATTAACCCAATGATGATATTTCCTTTTATTAATACCTAGCTACTTACAGTGATCCCCTTGAGGAACTCTCACCCAACCAACACAGTAATTAAACCTGAGAGGACTTTTCCTATCAGTGAATCTCACAACCTGACATTTAGCCCCGTGTATCATCATACTATTGCCTCGTCTCCATCTAACAACATTGTCGATGTCTTTTTTCAGTTTCTCACAATCCTGTAACTCATTTATTACTCTGTACAGTAAAACAACATCCGAAAAAAGCCTTACCTCTGATTGCAGTTCTTTACTCGTATCATTTATATACGTAAGAAACCATAAAAGTTCCAATAATAATAATAATAATAATAATAATAATAATAATAATAATCGTATGGCCTCAGCTACCGTTTGCAGACATTTCGATTTGACGCCATCTGGCTGTCTGCTCGTCAATTTCGACGTTCCGGTTTACTCTGTCTGCCATCTAGCGGACCTAGAGTAAACCGGATCTCTCTTGGGCGTCTATGGCTGAGATTTAATTAATTTTGTCGGGTAAATACCAAATGTATCACCAGATATCTTTTACATGCCGACATCGTACGACATGGAGTGTCGATTGGACTTTTTTCCGCCCTTCAAAAATCCGACTACCTCTGCCGGGTTTGAACCCGCTAACTTGGGATCCGGAGGCCGACACTCTACCACGGATCCACAGAGGCAGCTAAAGTTCCAATAATAATGCTATGAGGAATTGCCCTCTTAATCGTTACAGCATCAGATAATGTTTCACCAACTCTAATTCTCTGAGTTACCGCGCGAGCTGGCCGTGCGGTTAGGTTCGCGCAGCTGTGAGCTTGCATCCGCGAGATAATGGGTTCGAACTCCACTGTCGGCAGCCCTGAAGGTGCTTTTCCGTGGTTTCCCATTTTCATACCAGGCAAATGCTGGGGCTGTACCTTAATTAAGGCCACGACCGTTTCCTTCCCATTCCTAGGCCTTTTCTATCCCATCGCCGCCATAAGTCCTATTTGTGTCGGTGCGACGTAAAGCAAAAAACAACAAAAAATATGTCTGTGTGCTGTTATCCAGATGTATAGCCACCCATTCAATCACTCTTTCGTCTAGTCCCATTGCACTCATTTTTTACAGTAGCCTACCATGATCTACCCTTTCAAATGTCGTGGATAGTCAATCGCGACACAGTCCATTTGACTTCCTAAATCCAGGATATCTACTATATCTTGCTGGAATCCTACAAGTTAAGCTTCAATGGAATAACCTTTCATAAACCCGAACTGCCTTCTATCGAACCAGTTATTAATTTTGTAAACAAGTTTAACATACTATCAGGAGTAGTAGTAGTAGTACGAAGGTTGATCAAAAAGTAAGATTACAAAGCCTGCACTGAAACATGTACATTTTATTTCATACAACCAATACAGCCAACATACATTAGGTTATTTTTCCACATAGTCTCCGTATAGGTTTAGGCACTTGACGCTTCCTGGGATGAGATTGAATATTCCCTGCTGGTAAAAATCCTGTCCTTGCCATGTTGCAGCGAAGTGTTTCACCTCCTCGTCATATGTCGTAACGTGATCCTCCTGTTGTCCTGAATCAGCTCCCCCACGCGAGCTGTGTTAAAATCTGTTGATGCCGTGCTGGGTCGGCCACTGCGATTCTCCAAGGTGACATTTTTCCTAACAACTGCAAACTTTCAAGACCATTCTGCGACATGCTGAAGAGACGTTACAATATCTCCGTAATCCTCTACCAGCTGCCGGTGAATTTCAGCTGTGTTTTCATGTTTAGCCTATAAAAATCGAATAACTGAACGGACTCCTTCGCGAGACAAGGTTTCCAAACAAGTCGCTATTTATGCTTACCTACAATTAGCACGGTAATTGGCCGGTGGCTGGAACTCTGTACAGTTGACAACGGCATGTATTAGAATTACCGCACACTTCTAATTCCTCTATAACAGACGAAACTACAGGAAAGTCGACCTTGAAACCTTAGTTTTTGATCATCCCTCGAAGTAGTAGTACTAGGAGTAGTAGTATACTGAGAAATGCATCCACGGAAAATGTTTCATTGCCATCCCTAAAACCGATATGTTGTTGGAATGTTAGGGCTCGTTTACATTGGATGCACACTTGCATAAGGAAAAAAACTAATCTGATCAAGATGTAAAGAAATGGGATCTCGCTGGCAGGTGTTTACACCGCGCGCACGTTAGATGCGGGTGCGTTTTCGTGGTTGCACCACCAACTCAATAAAACAAAATAATTTGTTTCTAGACGCAAGCAGGCTCCTCGTCGATGGAAAATGGTGAGTGCCCTTGCCTTTTTAAAACGTTTCATTAATATTCTTGAATATTTGATGTTTTAAACCTTTTGATTTTGTGCACTATTACTCAGTGTTTAAAATTTAGAATTTGCTATACGTCGCACCAACATAGAGAGGTCTAATGGTGACGATGGGATAAGAAAGACCTAGGAGTGTGTAGGAACCGGCCGTGGCCTTAATTAAGGTACACCGGGCGAGTTGGCCGTGCGCGTAGAGGCGCGCGGCTGTGAGCTTGCATCCGGGAGATAGTAGGTTCGAATCCCACTATCGGCAGCCCTGAAGATGGTTTTCCGTGGTTTCCCATTTTCACACCAGGCAAATGCTGGGGCTGTACCTTAATTAAGGCCACGGCCACTTCCTTCCAACTCCTAGGCCTTTCCTATCCCATCGTCGCCATAAGACCTATCTGTGTCGGTGCGACGTAAAGCCTCCAGCAAAAAAATAATTAAGGTACAGCCTCAGCACTTGCCGCATGTGAAAATGGAAAACCACAGAAAACCTGGACTGCGCACAGAGGGGTTCGAATCCACTATCTTCTGGGTGCAAGATCACAGCTGCGCACCTCTTACCACACGGCCAGCTCGCCCAGTCGGTAAATATTTGAATGTTAAATGATTTACAGTACGTCATATAATAATTTAAAAGGCCAGCTTTCTTAGGGGTTACAAGTGTTTTTTGTGGAACTTTAAGCTTACTTCAATGTAGCAACGAATTTTTCTTCTGGAGACACACGGATCCTAAAATTTTATTTTATTGCCTGAAGATTAATAGTTATTTTTCCAGGATGTAATAGAAAGTCGAAGGCATCATTCGGAAATAGGCCTACCCAAAGAATTTTTCCGGTTGTCTGAGTAGATGAGGAAAAGTACGTTCGTATTCCCATTCTTTTTGTCTATCAATAAAATATCCATTCACTCATTCTTCTCTTATTACAACTGAATCCACAGGTAAAAAGTTTAGAACACTAATTTTTTCATTTCAAAAGTCTCGTCGCCCGATGAATCAATTTTTGAAGCCTATTCGCGACAGTATTGCGTACAGTATAACCACTTCACACATATGGAAGCCACTTGTACACGCTCACATCAGCAATTACTCGTGCAAGCGTGTATCTAATGTAAACGAACCCACAGGAAGGGACTTAAAAAGTAACAGGAAGACAGGTGGAGTTCACTTAATCAAAGGGTGTTGATGACATGGGTCTGCACACATTTACCGAAGCCAATAAATTTCACAATCACGGTCTAACCTAACAATCGTGAAACACAGACTGAGGGTCAATGAACGTGGCTGACAGACGACAAAAGGCGCCACCACAAAGAGAGGCTCCGTTGTACGAGACTTCATCATATCAAACATAGTGCTGAGGATTTACACACCAATAATGTTGTCTTAGCAGTCTAAAATTAAAACAAAGAATATAACATTCCTATTAATATTCAGGAAATAGTCAATGTACTATATATCCATGCAAAATTTGAATATTCGTTATTGGGTACCATGGGGTGCACTTTGTCCAGCTCTATCTTCGGCAAGATACACACGGTGTACAAAAAGTGCCGTGTAATAATCGGAATCCTTGAGTCTCCGTGGCTCAAGCGGCAGCGCGCCGTCCACTCACTTCTGGATTCCGAGATTCAAATCCCGGTCACTCCATTTTATATTTGTGCTGGACAAAGTGGAGGCGGGACAAGCTTTTATCCGGGTACTCCGATTTTCCCTGTCATATTTCATTCCAGGAACACTCTGCAATATAATTTCACTTCATTTCATCTGTCAGTCCTTAATCATAGCCCCAAAGGAGTGCGATAGGCTTCAGCAGTCGGCGTAATTCTCATCCTCTCCGTTACATGGGGGCTTCATTCATTCCATTCCTGACCCGGTCAAATGACTGGAAACAGGCTGTGGATTTTCAATCGCAGTCCTTAATAAAGGGGATCATTTTTTAACAATTTTGTTTTTACGTCGCACCGACACAGACATGTCATATTTTGACGAGGTTGTTGGAAAGCCCTAGGATTGGGAAGGATGTGGCCGTGGCTTTAATTAAGGTACAGCCCCACCATTTTTCTGGTGTGAAAATGGGAAACCACGGGAAAACATCTTCAGAGCTGCCGATAGTAGGATTCGAACCCACTATCTCTCGAATGAAAGCTCACAGCTGCGCGCCACTAAGCGTACGGCCAACTCGCTCGTCGATAAATGGGAGGGGATGAGAATGGGAGCCAACATTCCAAGTCGTAAATCTGGTTCCTTCGTGATTTACACAGAAAGATGTTGAACTTGTAACTATTCATTTCATGTCTGTATCAAAGGTATACAGTGCAAATTCTGCTGAGCACACAAGTCATAGCGAAGTTTCGTGGGGCCATTTCGGCTGTCAGTCTTGTCAAAAATGCATGTCAGTGTGCCATGGCATCTCAGTTGTGTTATTGGTGAATGCAGCATGATAACGTACAGTATAAGACAACCGTAAAATAAACAGAAATGGAAGTCAGGTGGTTCATTTTTACTAGTACTAGTGAATTGAGTCCGCCTCTGTGGTGTAGTGGTTAGCGTGATTAGCTGCCACCCCCGGATGTCCGGGTTCGATTCCCGGCTCTGCCACGAAATTTGAAAAGTGGTACGAGGGCTGGAACTGGGTCCACTCAGCCTCGGGAGGTCAACTGAGTAGAGGTGGGTTCGATTCCCACCTCAGCCATCCTCGAAGTGGTTTTCCGTGGTTTCTCACTTCTCCTCAAGGCGAATGCCGGGATGGTACCTAACTTAAGGCCACGGCCGCTTCCTTCCCTCTTCCTTGTCTATCCCTTCCAATCTTCCCATCCCTCCACAAGGCCCCTGTTCAGCATAGCAGGTGAGGCCGCCTGGGTGAGGTACTGGTCATACTCCCCAGTTGTATCCCCCGACCAAGAGTCTGATGCTCCAGGACACTGCCCTTGAGGCGGTAGAGGTGGGATCCCTCGCTAAGTCCGTGGGAAAAACCGAACCTGGAGGGTAAACAGATGATGATGATGATGATGATGACTAGTGAATTGAAATCCAGAATGAAAAAATTTAAGCAGGTATCAAATACTTGTTGAGTTTGAGTCATGGTGCTGGAGGATACTTTTACGTATATCTTGGAATGTCAAGAAAATAAATCAGTGTGTTATTCAGAAGATCGGACTCGATCTATCACTTAATGCCGTTATTGTGAAGCTATATCTGAGTTATATTCAGCACATAACTCGAAAGTCTGATTCGGTCGAGAAGATCCTGCTGCGAAAAATGGAGGGAACATGGAGACGGAGATGCCCGGTATTGAGGTGGATATACTCCACCAAAGGAGCAACGAAGTCATCACTGAATAATCTGAAATGTCTAGCTTAAAAAGGAAACATCTGGAGGTATTCCATACGTGCAGCCACCTGGAGTCAATGTCGACGTCATGACACGTATAGAGGGAGTACGTTTCTTGCTATGCAATTTTTGTAAAATTCTACCCAGTACTCATTTAGGAACATCAAGCACGTTAAGAAATGTGTGAAAATATAATTAAAACTTGCGAACCCTGTGGGTATTTTGAAATAAGACAAAACTTTAAACATGAAAAGCATGACAAAACATGAAAATGTGCGTCAAAGACTTGAGAATATTTACCGTTATTGAGGACGAAGTATCTTGAATTTTAGAGCAAACACTGATTGAAATTAGGAAAATATATGACTCGGTGGATATTAAATACGTTATTATTCGATTTTCAGTAGCGAAGAAAGTACGAAACCTCCACAAGTGCGCAGCAAAATGCTTCCCTGCTGATCGGTCTAGTATTTGTACACGTGCGACCGATCTGTCGTCAAATAAATATAAGAGAATGCACTACACGCGTGTTACATTTCACTGTTTACATGTGGAGTGGTCTTTGAATGAATACGTATTAATATGTTCGGCGTTTCCCGACTGGCCAAAAAGTGGTGCAAATAGTCGCAAGGAATTGAAAAATCGTTTCAATGGTCTGGACATTTCTCATGAAGAGTTTTGTAAAATTACACTCCTAACAGACGAATGAGACATTGTGGTCAACGTATTAACATATACAAATGTCTTCCATGCATTGTTCCTCTCATGAATACGGTTTTGTCGGATGTTCTGAACAAAACCTTTCTGAAAATTATTTGAAGTTCCTATTCCGTCTGTCATTCACAGCGATATTGAAACAACGAGAATATTTCAAAAGCTGAAATTCGCACATTGTATATGTTCTTGTCGCCCATTTACAAGGAAAATGTAACGAAACTGTCACAACCACGAACTTGGTAATTTTTTTAAAAAATTACATGTCCGAATCTTTGCTGTTGGTGGTTGCCGACGAACACAGAATAACATAGAGATGGCGACACGTACTGCAATGTATTGGCTACCTGCGACCAATATTTGTGCCCGTCGTCATATTAGCAGAACCGTCTGTGCAAGCCAACGAACAGAGAATAAGGTACGATAGAACACCTCACCAATGGTCAGTCAGAATTGAAACCAACGGGCACGCGTGACCGCCATATTATTTAGGCTACATTATAGACCGATTGCTCTATGTTACTTATCAAGCTGCGACAATGAAAGCAAATACAAGGGTTTCGTATTATTATTTGGGTTTATTGATAACGTTCAAAGAATTTGCAACAAAATTGAAAGTATGGACTTAGAAAAGAAATCAGATATATATATACAGTTCAAAATATTAGGGGAACTTGACTTGTAACGTCTGGTATGTGAACATTAATTTGGTATATTGAGTTTCAATGGTCGTACTACAGCATACCTTGAGACCTCAGCTACTCAGAATCGAAGTTATACTCCACCTGTAGGCATAGCCATGCATTAAATTGTCAGGTACCCCTCAAAGCAAAGTGAATAGCGGTGCATCCGTGTGTCATTGTGAGGTACACAGACTATCACGGTCATGTGAGCACGTTGTACGTAAACCAGCACATCCCCTGATACATCTTAACGGGGTTCAAGTCGCAAGGGCCGTCACTTTGATGCAGGAAGGATGGAATTTTCATCGTGTTGCTATGGATCTCAATGTATCTCCGTCAGTTATTCATCGCTTATGGAATCACAAGAAGTGTTGGACAAGGTCGTGGACGCATGACAACCCCACAGGATGGCCTATATTTGACCATCTGTGCGTTGCAGCGTCGTTCAGCAACTGACAGAGAACTACAACAAGACCTCAGGAGAAACACTGGAATCATGGTGTCTGACCAGACAGTAAGGAACAGGATGGAGAAGTGTCCTTACGACCCAGACGTCCTGTTCGAGTGCCCAGTTTAACGCAGCAACATCGCGCAGCTCGCCTTCTGTTTTCCCGTACCCACGTCAACTGGCAACTTCGCCAATGGAGACCTGTACTGTTCACAGACGAGTTCAGATTTCCACTGGCAGAGCGTGATGGACGTCAACGTGTATGGAGACACCGTGGTGAGCAGTACATGCCAAATATTGTCCAGGAAGGCGACCGATTCGGACAGGGTCCTGAGATGGTGTGGGGTGCATCAGTATTGATGGCCGTACGGATTTTTTGGTCGTCCGTGATAATATTACCGCTGCGGGGTACATCGAGCAGATACTGCTACAGCATGTGTTGGTTGCTGCATACGGTGCTAGCCTAAATTTGTACTCATGCACGGCAATGCCAGGGCTCATGTAGTGCGCATCACCAGAGTTGTCTTGCGAGAACTGGATATTCAAGAGACGGAATGGCCAGCAGTGAGTTCCGACCTTAATCCCATCGAACATGTGTGGGATAGGTTTGACAGAATTGTTCGTGGGCGTCCTGTTCCACCACAGACTCTCCAAGACCTCCAACAGGCTTTATTGAAAAATGGGACCTGATACCGCAACTTGTACGGAGCATGCCACGTATGTGTCAAGCTGTGATAAATGCTCATGGAGGACATACACCATATCGAAACTCTCCAGCTGTGATAAAACTCCACCCTGGAAGACTGTTATCACTTTGTTTTCGCCCCTATTTGGACATTTTCCTTTGTGTTCTGGAAATGAATGCGAATCCATCGATGTTCTTTTGTATATTTCAACGGTAAAGAATAAAGGCTTAGTTGGTAATATACCTGGGTGTGAGGTATTGTTTCGTGGAGCATGACATACGTTCAAAATCATATTCCCTAATTTTTTTGAACTGTGTATATATAAATGGCTGGAAGTAAAAAATGACAGTCAACTTTGCTGCAGACGTTTCGAGCCATTTCTAACGACTTCAAATGTCAGTGGCAGAAGGATTTTATTACCTTCTTGACTCCTGTTCAGTTAAGTTTAAATTACTATACCCTATGGCCAAAATTGAGATTTTTAAATGAAAAGGGATTGTACACTCTGTAGAGCCCGACTATACTGAATTTCTTCTGAAGATCAGCATTGGAGGACTAGGTCAAAATTGCATTGAGATTTCAAAAAAGCAAATTCCAAAAAATGTACAATATTCAACTGGTCTTTCTTCTTATACAAATGAGAATTCAGTTTCTTTTTCCGAAGGTAGCAGGACAAATAAATATCATTAACGAACAAGTTCTCACCATTCCTAAAAGTGACAAAATAACGTACATTAGAAACTGACTCCGCAGAATCAACCAGTGCGTTTAGTTTTCTTAACTCCCTTAATTCTTCATTCAGTTAGGTGTGTTCTGATATTCTTCTTTACAATCTAAATGCTAAAGCTGGTTTGTGCAATGGAACTATTTTGACTGTGGTAAAGCTAGACAAAAATAATCTTATCGAAGAAATTCCAAAAATATATTTGGAAATTGAGACACACCATTCATTCTTAAACGGAGCCAATATCCTCTAAATCTAGCCTTCTCTGTCACAGGAAACAAGGCACAGGGAAAAACTTTGCATAGATTTGGGATGGTTCTCTCCACCCAAATGGTTACGCATGGATTACTGTTTATCTCCCATGGGAGATAATCCCATGGGACTCAGTATACTTTCTAAAAATTCTTTTTACAATGTACGAATTTTAATTTATGTAGGTGAAGGATTAAAATTTGGCAGAATCTCTTTAGCACCACTGTGACAATTTCATCTCGCAAAGATTGAGATAATCCTAATTTCTTCCCCAAGAATTCAGAGAGTTTCTGAATAACATCGCGAGGCCCTATTAGAAGTCCTATTACTTCTACATGTTTCAGATGATATGTTTCCTCGAAATATCCAATTGTTGACTCGTATATGTTCTATATTTCAACATTTACTTTTCTGGCTGATTTCATCCCGTTTAAAATGTAATTGTTGGGTCTATAATGAATCCATTTCTGGTGGCCCTTCAATATGTCATAAACGTCAAATTAAAACTCCCATCTTCAACTATATTTAATATAGTTCATACGGAAATTTCATTATAGCTGTAACAATTCTGTACAATTAACAAGTAGCATAGGAGGGTAACTTTTATTCTCAAGATATATTAACATATTCATTTCAAATTTCTAGTTACATATTACATATTAAGTTTTACTGTCGACGACAGGTTTACGTAATTATGTGTATAATTTTTTCAGTAAAATCTGAGTACTTTAAGAGAAGGTGTCTAGAACGAAGTTCACAATAATCTTTAAAATAAAGTGTTACCGCTCGGTGGAACAGCAAATTTACCATACCGTACTACCGTCACTCGATGCCAATATCGATCCTGCTTAAGAGGATGCAGTGCAATTTGAGTGTAATTCGCCGGAGCCACTTTAAGGTAATAATAATAATAATAATAATAATAATAATAATAATAATAATAATAATAATAAACTGCCGGGCTGAGTGGCTCAAACGGTTGAGGCGCTGGCCTTCTGACCCCAACTTGGCAGGTTCGACCCTGGCTCAGTCCGGTGGTATTTGAAGGTGCTCAAATACGTCAACCTCGTGTCGGTAGATTTACTGGCACGTAAATGAACTCCTGCGGGACTAAATTCCGGCACTTCGGCGTCTCCGAAAACCGTAAAAGAGTAGTTAGTGGGACGTAAAGCAAATAGCATTATTATTATTATTATTATTATTATTATTATTATTATTATTATTATTATTATTATTATTATTATTATTATTATTATTAATACTTCCTCTTTTAAGTCCTTTCGAATTTCACTACTTTCCAGGTTCACCGAAGTTCTGGAATTTCGCCCGGAGAAAATATATCTCTAGGTGCCAGTAAATGAGCCTCTCGCTTTAAACCTTCCATACTGTACACGAGGCAGGCATATAGAGTGTGCACAACTTTGAGCATAATAATGTTATTGGTTTTAGGTCCCTATGTCTACTTTTACGGTTTTTGGAGTCACCGACGTGCCTAAATTTTGTTCAGGAGGATTTATTTTATATGTCGGTAAACTTAGTGATATGAAGTTAGCGTACTTGAGTACATTCAAATACTACCGGACTGAGCTAGAATCGAAGACGCCGATTTAGGAGGCCAGCGCTTTTTCCATTGAGCTTCTCAGACGGCCTTTAATTACAGAAAGCGAAGACCTACCAACTGCATCATCCTGCCTCTGTCTTATTTTCATGGCATTGAGAAATGGAGCGACTCAACGTTATTTACTGAACAAAACTGTGATTAAGGGACGACGGATCCTGCAGGTTTCTAGAGTATACATTTTTTCAGAAATTAATTCACACTTTCTATTTACAAATCACTGCGCTATATTTAATTCTCATAAATATTTGCTTCCAGAACAAGGTCATATCTCGTTATGCCCCATTAATATACCTTTTAGTTCAAGGCTGTGGCTCACTCTGCTCTTCCGCTTTCCTCAGCCGTAATTTCGTCAACAATATTTATAGTACAGGGTATCTGAAGTAAACTGTTTGCCAAAATGTTATAATAACACTGCCCACCATCCAGCATAAAGTAGCAGCACGCATGGTGTGCACAAGACATTTACATCTGAAAAACATCCACTATATAATACTCGTGCCACCATCCTCCCACTACCGGAAGAAAAACTAAACTAGCCTGATCGGAACAGCAAATAACACCACCGAACAAAATAATTCTCAATTTGTTGTCTCAGGAGCAAGGGGATGATGATCGTTTGGTACGAACATGGGAGAACCAATCTACCAGACTGAAAGATAAATGCCCCTGTGAGGAGCGCCATACAGGATCGGAATAGCTTGCGTTATATAAAGTACAGTCGAAAAGTTTGCTCTTGTGTAACTATAGGATGAACTCATTCAACATAGAACACTTTACAGTATACTGGTGTAGACTGTGCCCACGAGAAATCATCACAAAGCTGCTTGCAAATTCAGCAGTTATCGACATATTTTATCATGAGCAACTGAAGGAAATGCTCAAAGTCGTTCGTTCCAATTGTTCAGCTTGAATTGAATTATTTCCGATTCATCCAGTACTAACATGTGTAAACCTAGTACCATTCTTTCTCTGGTATCTCATAGACTACTATATTATTGTTTCTAGCTACGCAAATTTTATATTTATCTTTCCGCGTTCTTTCAGCCCGTATATTAAATATATCTTCGCTTAAAAATAGAGACTTCTTACCTGTATTTTTTCCAAAATAATATTTTTATTATTTCAATACGACTAAAGGAATCGTCTGGATCGTTCTGTGGGGACAACCTAACAAAATACCTCCTATCATTGCTTAAAATAAACCAACACTGCCATCTCATATCTAGTATATTATGCTTACTCACTTTATCTCGAGAGGGATAAACAGTTTAAGAAGGAAGATCAGGTTGTAAAGAAATACAGTTAGGGATGGTTTTGGAAATAGATGATGAAGGGACTTATGAGGAAATTGAATTTAGCGAATAAGTCACCTAAACATAACATGACGGTAAGTATATTTGGCAGTCATTTTGATTTTATTTTAAAATAAGGATATGTGTGAGTACTTTAAGTCAGAAACAGGTTGCAGAAGCGATATTTCAGTAATCGTTAATAAACAAGGGGTATATATATGTGATAATTTCCAGGAGGCAGAATAATTTAGTCAGCAGTATTATTGTTGAATAATAGGAGCATACTCCGGTAGAAGAGGTGACTAGTACTAGCAAAGTACTGAAATTAACTTAAGACAAAGATTTTAAACACAAAATTAAAAACTAGAAAAGCGCCGGAAGTTGATAAGATTTCTAGGGGAAATGCTGATGGCAATGGGACGGGATGGAGTACCATACTTGAAGTACTGTTATTATATGATTACTACTTGAATGAAAGAGTTATACTCAGTGAAAGTAGAGTTCTTATATAAATATCTCGAATGGCTAATTAAAAGCAAACCAAATGGACATGTTTTGCATGTAAGATCTGGGAAATCATTCTTTCTGGCTATAGGAGACGTGTTTAAGAAATCACTGACTGGTTTTAGAGAAGGCAGTTCGGGTTTAGGAAAGGTTAATCCAGTGAGGCTCAACTTGTGTTATTCCAGGAAGACATAGTAGGTTATTTTAGATACAGGAAGTCATATAGACTGTATCGTAATTGACGTACCCGAAGCTATTGATAGAGTAGAACGTGGGAGACTACTGGCGAAAACTAGGGTTATTGGACTAGACAAAAAAAGTGATTGAATGGGTGGCTAAATTTCCAGTAAACAGATCCCAGAGAATTAGAGTAGGTGATTCATAATGTGATACTGTAATGATTTGGAATAAAAGGAGTAATTACATAAGTAAAGAACTGGGATCAGAGGTAAGGCTTCTTTGCGAGTATTGTTGTGCTGAATAGAGTAACAAGATGAAGGATTATGAGCGACCACAAAAGAACATAATCGAAGTTGTGAGATGGACGGCTGAGAATGGCATGGTGGTAAACGGGGGCGAAATGTCTTCTGGGTTTTAATTACGGCGTTGGTGGAGTTCAGATACTTCATGAGGTTCACCGTAAGTACCTAGTTGTTAATGTGAGAAAATATATTTAGTAGGACAATCCCATCAACGGGATTATAAATAAAGGTTACAGATATCTGTATATGGTTATGAGGGTATTTAGGGGTTGTAGTAAGGATGAAACAGAGAGGGCGCATAGGGCAATTGTAAGACCCAGATTAGAATATAGTTCCAATGTAAGGGACCCACACCAAGACTACATGATTATATATCTGCAAAAAGTCAAGGAAAGCAGCACGAGGTGTTTTGAATGATTTCCAAACAAAGATTAGTTACAAAAATGTTGCACACTTTGGGCTGGGTAGACTTGGGAGAAAGTAGAAGAGCTGCTTGACTAGCCGGCATGTTACGGGATGTCAGTAGAGAGATGGCCTTGAATGACATTAGTATATGAATAAGCTTGAGTTCAGTTTTTAAAGATAAGAAAGATCATAATGTGAAGAAAAGGTTGGAATTCAGGAGTGCTAATTGGAGCAAATATTCATGTATAGCAAGAGGAATTAGTGAATGGAACAATTTATCAAGGGAATTGTTTGATAAATGTCCAAGTTCTTGAAATATTTTTTTACAAGTTGTTTTATGTCGCACTGACATAGATAGGTCTTACAGCGACGATAGGACAGGAAAGGGTTAGGAGTGGGTAAGAAGCGGTTGCGACCTTAATAAGGTACAGTCCCAGCATTTGCCTGGTGTGAAAATCGGAAACCACAGCAAACGACCTTCAGGGCTGCCGACAGTGGGGTTCGAACCCACTACGTCCCGAATACTCGATACTGGCCGCACGTAAGCGACTGCAGCTATCGAGCTCGGTTCTTCGAAATTATTTAAGAAAAGTCTAGATAAACAACTGCTAGGGAATCTGCCACCTAGGTAACAACCCTAAATGCAGACTGATTGATTGATTTTCATCGATTGAAGTTTTTAAAAACAAAGAATGGTAATTTACATTGAAGAAAGCACACATATTGGCGGACGGTGTGTCACACTACAAGAAGCATGTTTCAACGCTTGAACATACATTTACAAGGTCAATATCGAGTGGTAAACTTAGACTAAGCTCAGGAAGAACCCGATATTAGGCGACATTTGATTCTTACTTCAGAGAAAACAAATCAGACAACAAGAATAAATCAATCGATTGAATGAACAGTTTGAAATTTTACCGTATTACCTATTGTACCAGGAAAGCCTAGGTCCTGGTCCATATCAATCGAAAGAAACGTTATTCCAGCATAAAAGATCCGACCGACGTACGAACATCTATGTAAAGAATGTTCCAGTATGTGCCAGACCCCACGAGTGCACTAGGCGGAGTCAAGTGACGTCACCTGTCGCTCGAAGCTCACCTCCCCTAGAGATATTTCTCGAAAAGAATTTTCTTTTGTCAGCTTTTCAACGCCTTAACCAATTTCAACGGGACAAACGCTGAATCATAGCGGACGTCATAAAAGTTAATCCCTGTGAATTTCGAATTAATTCATCCCATGGTTGTTGAGTTATAAGAATTTAAAGTCTCAACGAAATTACGCACTCACGGTCACATGGCCAAGAGATGCTACCCCTCCCAGCGCTGGTATCTATATATGTCAAGGCCAGCCAGCAAGCAGGCCAATACAAGGACGAGTATACAGCTGTGTGTGAGTGAGACAGAGGAGAGACCGACCCGCGTACAGTATGTTCGCGCAGTCACGGTGAAAGTACTTGCCGTCGCATTTCCGGAACACGAAGTTATATCGCCGACAGAATTATAAAAGACGTCTCACTGTATTTAGTACATCGTGTCGCGACTACAGCCTAATTCTAAAAGACATTTAAGAATATAATACGAGTGAACTTATTGAAGTGCAAATATCAAATATTTAACGTTCACAGAATATGTCATTACGTGTAGACTTAGGTTACTTCAAATGATATTGAACTTCTACAGAAACTAATGTGTAGAATCACCAGAACTCATTTCTTTTCGAGCATTGAACTGTATTTCTTTATTCACGCCACATCAGTATACGACTTACAGTAATTTGAGTGAAAATTAAGAACCTTTTCTGAGGTAATATGACGTTATAATAACAAGATACGCAGAAAATAATCCTTAGTAACTTAATGACTGTGTTCAAAGACTGTGATTATCGACTATGATTTGCCTTTTCAAGTGTGAACTGTATAATTATGAACGTTTCAGTAACGACTTTAAATAGTATTTCATACAGGAAGGACTGTGATTCTTTATTTAACGTCTTGAAATTCAATTACGCCATAAATAGTGTTCAACAGTAAATGACAGTGTCAGTGATAACTACTCGCACTAAGTGCATTTTACGTGTGCGAAAAATCACCCTAACAAGCTGCAATTCTACATGATCCAGTTCCAGCCGTCATCACCTCATCGGGAACGTCAACATGGTGTGTTAAGGGAACATCACCGATCCTGATTCTCCACGGAACATTCCAGATGTCCATCCTTCGACATTTTGTAGCAACATTTCTTTCCGTAAGTGAGTAGTAACAAACTGACTAAAATTTTTTCATTAATTTTGAACAGTGGAAACTCCAGTGCCGCGTGTGAACAAATATTTCAGAGTTCTCATAATTTCTCAGAAGTGATTAATTTAATTTCAAATTTCATTTTTATATCTCACAGAAAGACTTTAGGCTTTTCAAGTGTGCTATATATCAAGGTTTATAAACTGAAAACTGAAAACTTTTAACAGAAATTTAATTTCTCATATCAACTTACAATTACAAGTGTGTGCTTAGGTTTAGAAAGACTTTAGGTGGAAATTCAATACCTCATATTCTCACATATGAAAGACTTTGGAATCAGTGATATTTATGCCATTTTCATGAACAGAATTCAGGAAGATTACGTTCAAACTTTTAATTTCAATGCCAGATTTGAGTCCAATAATCATATTGCAGGGTGAATAATTAATAAATTATTTTGAAAAAAATTTTAACCATCTATTATTCGCTCTGCGAGTCTATCCTACTCTGTATCGGCTCCAAAACCAAGTTCCACTCCCTGAGGTCCTACTCATGCCCTTTACCCAAAAACTTTTCCTGGTACACTATATAAGCTTGAACATTTCGGATGAATTAGAAAATCGAGTGAATAGGTTCAGAGAGTTCGCCAGCTACAAGTCTTTGGTAGGATTCAGAATATAAATAATACTAGCTGATGTACCCGTGCTTCGCTAAGGAATTCTTCAAAGACTGTCTTTGTAGTTTTCCCAGCTGTAGTCAACATAGGCCATTACAATGGTATCAGTAGGAATGTAGCGGTGGAAAGCAATGTTATCATATAAAATAATCAAATGAAAACTTAACATTTTCACATATTTAACAAACAGTACTACGCTATCGATCTAGCAGTCCAAAGTTCCTGTGCTGGAATGCTTTTTTTTTTTTTTTTTTTTTTTTTTTTTTTTTTTTTTTTTTTTTTTGCTAGTTGCTTTACGTCGCACCGACACAGATAGGTCTTATGGTGACGATGGGACAGGAAAGGGCCAGGAGTGGGAAGAAAGCGGCCGTGGCCTTAATTAAGGTACAGCCCCAGCATTTACCTGGTGTGAAAATGGGAAATCACGGAAAACCATTTTCAGGGCTGCCGACAGTGGGGTTCGAACCTACTATCTCCCGAATACTGGATACTGGCCGCGCTTAAGCGACTGCAGCTATGCTGGAATGAGCAGGCCCCAGACAGCCGTGAACACTCCTCTACAACATTACTTCTTATTCAGTTAAATTTGCACACTTCTCAATCTAATTAGTTCCTGAGGGTAGGGATTTAATTGCTGGAACGCTATAATGAACCACTGTGTTACGTACCAACAGTATCAGAAAATTCATGAACCAGAGGAATGGTATGCTAAGAAGAGTGTTATCCAACTCCGCAGGTACTTCCTACTAGTATGCAGGCAAGCTGTTATACTCTGTACGCAACAGTAATCCTGTCCGTAGGAGATGAATGCCAGCAGAAGACACAAAGCATATCACAATAAACAATGGTCAAGGTAATGTTATTTTTATCAATTTTATGAGCTTTCTGTATTGTAGGACTTTAACTTTTCTTCCGATTCTGTGATATTAGGGCATCTTATAAAATTATTTATAGCGTAGACTTTGTTCCTTACATTCCGATTTTCATTAAGATATGTTTACCCATTTTCTTGTGACTCAGCGCTGAAATGGATTTAGGAACAAAAATACAAATTCATGAATATCTCTGTTATCATAGCCAGTACAGTAAAAAATGTATAAGACATAAATGATCGAATATTTAATAATTTATAGCTTTAGTTATGTAGCATTTACCGATAGGACCACCAATAATGTAAATATCTGAGAATTAAATTTTAGGCCTTCACCGCAACTACCATTTCATTCAGCATGATTATGGCTTAGATTGTTGCGACTTATTCCTCGACTTTACATACCGATTTTCATTACATTCTCTTCAGCCGTTTTCTCGTGATGCGCGGACGGACGGACAGACAGACAGACAGACAGACAGACAGACAGACAGACAGACAGACAGACAGATAGACAGACAGACATTACGGAAAATTAAAAAATGCATTTCCTTCTTACTGTAGACAAGACCAATACAGAAATACGATTCTTAAGGTAGATTGACAATCACAACTGTAACACTTTTGATTGGTGCTTTAACCAATAAGTTTTGAAGATCTATGAACTGTAAATGACATCCAATATGAGAGAAACAAGCTTGCTGGGTTTATGGTTTTACCTACAAAAATCAACAATGTGTAGAAAGTTTACGAGAAGCTGGCCTATCTAAAATGCCCACAGTTATGCAAAGCCTTTTTACGCAAATATTAATCTTTGTATCTCCAGAAAACCTAAAGTGGCTATGTGAAACATTAAAGGAAATTTGGCGCGGAAATTTATACAAGCAGCTTGGTGAAATGGACAGTTTACAGCAGATGCAATTAAGCACGCTTACCATGTTATTACCTTTAAATTAAACTCTGAAATAACAGAAGGCAGCAATGTTTAACACTAGGTACAAAGTTTTGGCTTTGAGGACACTGATGAAGAGAACGAAATAAATCAGGATATTTTGTTCGCCGACTAATTAGCAGCACTGGGAGAGCAAACGTATCAGCTTCTCCGAGAGTAACACATAATACTTCACGCAGTAAATAATGTTAGTATTGAAATGCTCCTACATTGATTGTCCAGGTCGCACAGAAAAGACCTGTGTCTAAAAATATCATCTACAAGATGGAAGACATCGCAATGTAAAATGTATACCGGTATAGGTTCCATGCTACTGCCTGATGGTCGTACTTGTCATAAATCCTTTGGACTCAAAGTACCATTAACATAAGTGCCAGTTTCGAATATCAAACGAGGAGCGTCGAAAACCATGGAATTAACAGAAACATATATTTTTATGGATGAAGCTCCGATGCTTTCAAAATATCATGGATCAACTATTACGAAGCGTTGGAAATCCGTATCTCTCATTCGTCGGGAGGAGATTTTCATATCATTCCTTTGAAATATATTCTCTATGGTTACTATTCAATATGTTTAGGCCTACACTCGAAGAAAATATACGTCTTGATTTGGAGCAACGCTCGTTTGCTGAATATCTTCTAAAGCTAGGTAAGGAAGAATTACCGATGAATAAAACGGGAGAAATTGAATTGCCACATTTTATCATTTCAAACAAAAATGTTATTGACGAGGAGTTCGGAAATTGCTTTGCCACCGGAAATTACCAAGGAATGAAAGACAAAGTAATACCCATGCCAGTCAACTAATATGTCGATAGAATTAACTACAATATCACTGTGAAACTTCCCAGAAAGTACAAAATATACAACAGCTACGATTCAGTAAAAAATGAACCCGTTGCATCATCTTAATTTTCAATTGAATTCCTTAATTCGATCAACATTTCATACTTGCCACGACATGAACTTAAACTTTAAAACAGGAATGCAATAACGCTATTAGGTCTACATAATTTGGATGTATCAAAAAGTTTATGCATCTGAACTAGACTAATAGTAACTACCCTATACAGTAATATAATTAAAGCAAAAATCACCATTGTGATCAATCCAGCGATGAAGGTCAACTAGGATGTACTATGCAGTGACATTGATTTCCAGTAAAACCTATATTTGCCATTAAGGTGCACAAAGCGCTGAGGCAAACTTCCTAATTTGTGGCGTGGACCTAAAAATGTCAGATTCTATCATTGTGTGCTGCCCCTGGCATTTACAAGAGTAAAGAGGCAAAGCACACTAAGAATACAGAAGAATCCAAGTCATTATCGCGGAAAGAGGAGTTAGATTAAGGTGTTAAATGTTTATTAACTTTAACATTTTTCATAATTAATTCTGTACTCCATTATTGCAAAGTAATTAGTTACAATCTTGTTGGAAATTTGTAATAAAGAAGTGTTGTCTATGAATTACTTCATATTAGTTTCACAATCGTGTTTATCACTGTTGATCAAGTATAAACAAAAGTTCACAATGATTCCGAGCGAACTTGGTCAACCACGTACTCATAATTTATGCAGTTAGTTTTCATTACAGTACAATATATGAAAGATAACCTAAGTAAGGAAATGTTACCAAATTAACGTATAATTTACTAATATACTGGATATCCATAAACACTTTTCAGACGTGCGGTTAGATAAAGTTAGCCTTTGAGGCATTTCCTAAACATTTAACTCATAGAGTCTATACCTCTTATTAGTACCTACACGCATCTTCTCTGTTTTCGCCTTCTTTAGATTTCTTTCTCACATTCCTATTATAAGGTTACATAGCTTTGTTGTTCTCCCTGGTATCCTTCATTCTCAGATTTTTATTTACAGTATTTTAGTGGGTGTGCCACTTTCAAATTTTTACTGCATAAAATGCAATGATTTGCCTCTTTTTTCTTATGGCATTATTCTTATACACCCCAAGAACCACTAAATTATCCCACATAATTCTCTTTGTGGTCAATTTCCGTCCTTATTTCCTGGCTTGTGCATATTTCTTAGAATTCTACTAGTAGTTTCCTCATATTGTTGATTCATTTAGTGCTGTTATACTAATTTTAATATTTTCCCCCTTGCCCCCCATTTTAGTCACAACTAATATTTAACTATTCATTTAACAATATCTGCTCGTATGCACATCCCTTCGCACATCACCCTCATTCCACTGCTTGCAGTACAACTTTGCAATTTCATTATTATTTTAGTAAATTTACTTACAGCTAAATCCAAAGTTAGAAATCCATCATCTACTCCCCGAATGTCTGCTCCATACAATCAGTTTGCTTTAACTACTGAATAAAATAAGTATCTCTCAAATTTATATTCGATGTTTGGCATCGTTCTATCCTGTGGGTATTTGTATACTAGCCAATGCACGTACTACCTTCATTTTCGCTGTCTTTATCTTTTCCACTTGCCATTGCTGCGTATAATCGTACATACTCTAGGTACTATTTTTTTAAACTTTTAATTTTATCTTACTTATTCACCAAAGTTCGCATTTTGAGTGTATCAATCCTTTCTCAAACCACTATCAAGATACCCGTGCTTCTCTACGTTTTAAAACTTACCTTTCAAAGTTGTTGATTTGTTTGTGTTTTTTATTCCGCTGTCAGCTGACCCTATAAAATCTCATTTCAAGATTTAAATACCTTTGTGGTCTATTTTTAATGTGGGAGAGTAACGATAATGAACCAATGCATTTTTCTCCAGTAAAAACTTTTGGACAGGAAGGAGATTAATATCACATTTTACAGAATACTTTTGAGATAAGATGTTGAATTCTACTGGCAGTGGAGATGAAAGTAATGAATGGTTGAAGGCGTACAAGTATTGAACCATGAAGGATATGTTGATACATTATCCAGGATATGCAATGATAATGCACTATGTTATTACTAGGTGGTGTAATTAAATCTGGGAAGAGTTAATATGCCCGTGGGTGTGATTTAAAAAAAATGGAACGTGGAAGCAACCTACCTTTTAAAATGAAAATATCGGAGCCTGTAATGCTGTATGATCTCAAAGGATGATATTTACTTAAGCATCTATGGATAAATATTCAGTGCAATGGTTATTGTAGAATATGTATGCTTGTTTTAAATTAGTTCCATGTACTAAGTTGCCACTTCTGACGGCGGTCATTTACCAGGTGTGATTTGTCATGTACACAGGTAGATGAGCCGGAGCGATGCCGTTATGGAAAGGAATAAATGCGAGACTGTATCAGACAAGCCAACGGCCGTAGCCGTGTTGAAACACCGGATCCCGTGAGATCTCCGAAGTTAAGCAACATTGGGCGTGGTCGAGAAGTGGATGGGTTGTCACGCGCGGGAATGGAGGAACGGAAAGGAACTGGCCAGCCTACCGTACGTAAACTCCAGCTCGGGTACACCTCTGCGGAGGTATTGTCCGAATTATACCAGTGTGAGGAGGGTCTATTGACATGAACCAGGAGGCAGGGGCGCGGGCGGCGTTCGGGCAGAACAGACCCTTACTTGTATCAGACAGATTGCCAGTACATAGTATAATAATAATAATAATAATAATAATAATAGTAATTTTACCGGGGGTACACCTTCCCCGCCCAGTTAAATTGCGCGCCATCTGCAAGGCTATCTATCTAAACAAACTTGAACTGGTGTACATCGTTTTAACTGTTCCCTCTAGCGGGATGGATTCTAATTATTTTATAAAGCAATGGTTAATTTTTCAGTTGGTAAACCTTAGGTTTTGAGGATTGCTCTGTGCATGTATCATAGTTGTCAACACTTCAGCTGGTTCCTTCTTCAATAGTATTTTCTCTGGCAAATTAAAATTGGATGTGTGTACAGGAATCCAGCCTATCAGTAAAGAGTCCTGGAAGCTTCCCTTCAAAAATAATATAAAATCAGGGCACTTTGGGGCCGTATTGTCCGAATTATACCAGTGTGAGGAGGGTCTATTGACATGAACCAGGAGGCAGGGGCGCGGGCGGCGTTCGGAAGACCCAGCAGAGTTGTATATAGGATGCAGAAAATTTCTCTCGGAACTGGAGAGTATATCATAGAGATAGGATAGGAATGGTGGGAGGGGGAGTGTTCATTCTGGTGAAGGAGGAATTTGTAAGCTACGAAAAAGTTAAAGATGAGAAATATGAAATTCTATGTGTAAAGCTCATTTCTAAAGATAATAGGCAACTTGATGTCTTTGGAGTGTACAGACCGGGAAAGACTAGCGCTGACACGGATTCAGAATTATTTGATAAGATAATCAGCTATGTGGGAAACGACACGGAAAGGAATGAGATTGTAGCGGGGGATCTGAATTTACCAAATGTCAATTGGGAAGGAAATGAGAACGGCAGGAAGCATGACCAACAAATGGCAATTACGCTAATATGGGAAGGAGAGCTGATTCAGAAAGTGATGGAACCAACTAGAGGGAAAAGTATACTGGATGTGGTGCTGGTAAAACCAGATGAGCTCTACAGAGAAACCGAAGTAATAGATGGCATTAGTGGTCATGAAGCTGTTTTTGTCGTAGTTAAAAATAAATGTGTTAGAAAGGAAGGTCTTAAAAGTAGGACTATTAAGCAGTACCATATGGCTGATAAAGCAGGCATGAGGCAGTTTAAAAAAAGTAAATATGATCCGTGGAAAACGGTAAATAAAAGTGTTAACAGACTCTGGGATGGGTTTAAAGCAATTGTTGAGGAATGTGAAAACAGTTTTGTACCTTTAAAGGTGGTAAGACATGGTAAAGACCCACCTTATTATAACAGAGAAATAAAGAGACTAAGAAGGAGGTGCAGATTGAAAAGAAATAGAGTTAGAAATGGCTGTAGAAGTAAGGAGTTGAAGGAACTTACTAGGAAATTGAATCTAGCAAAGGAAGCTAAGCATAACATGATGGCAAGCATAATTGGCAGTCATACAAATTTTAGTGTAAAATGGAAGGTTATGTATAGGTATTTTAAGGCAGAAACAGGTTCCAAGAAGGACATTCCAGGAATAATTAATGAACAAGGGGAATGTGTATGTGAGGATCTTCAAAGGGCAGAAGTATTCAGTCAGCAGTATGTAGAGATTGTTGGTTACAAGGATAATGCCCAGATAGAGGAGGAGACTAAAATGCTAAAGAAGTATTAAAATTTACATATGATAAAAATGATGTTTACAATAAGACACACGAGTTGAAAACTAGAAAAGCGGCTGGAATTGATAAGATTTCTGGGGATATACTAAAGATAATGGGTTGGGATATAGTACCATATCTGAAGTACTTATTTGATTATTGTTTGGTTGAAGGAGCTATACCAAATGAATGGCGAGTTGCTATAGTAGCCCTTGTGTATAAAGGTAAGGGTGATAGACATAAAGCTGAAAATTACAGGCCAGTAACTTTGACATGCGTTGCATGTACGCTTTAGGAAGGCATTCTTTCTAATTATATTAGACGTGTTTGTGAAATTAATAACTGGTTCCATAGAAGGCAGTTCGGTTTTAGGAAAGGTTATTCCACTGAAGCTCAACTTGTAGGATTCCAGCAAGATATAGCAGATATCCTCGATTCAGGAGGTCAAATGGACTGTATTGTGATTGACCTGTCTAAAGCATTTGATAGGGTGGATCATGGGAGACTACTGGCAAAAATGAGTGCAACTGGACTAGACAAGAGAGTGACTGAATGGGTTGCTATATTTCTAGGAAATAGATCTCAGAGAATTAGAGTAGGCGAAGCTTTATCTGACCCTGTAATAATTAAGAGGGTAATTCCTCAGGGCAGTATTATTGGACTTTTATGTTTTCTAGATATATAAATGGTGTGAGTAAAGAAGTGGAATCATGGTTAAGGCTTTTTGCAGATGATGGTGGTATTCTGTATAGAGTAATAAATAAGTTACAAGACTGTGAGCAAGTGCAACGTGACATCGATAATGTTGCGAGATGGACAGCAGGCAATGGTATGTTGATAAACGGTGTTAAAAGTCACGTTTTGAGTTTCGCAAATAGGAAAAGTCCTCTCACTTTTAATTACTGCGTTTATGGGGTGAAGGTTCGCTTTGGGGATCATTGTAAGTATCTAGGTGTTAATACAAGGAAAGATCTTTTTTGGGGTTAATCACATAAATGCGATTGTAAATAAAGGGTACAGATCTCTGCACATGTTTGTAAGGGTATTTAGGAGTTGTAGTAAGGATGTAAAGGAGAGGGCATACAAGTCTCTGGTAAGACCCCAACTAGAGTATGGTTTCAGTGTATGGGACCCTCACCAGGATTACCTGATTCAAGAACTGGAAAAAATCCAAAGGAAAGCAGCTCGATTTGTTCTGGGTGATTTCCGACAAAAGAGTAGCGTTACAAAAATGTCGCAAAGTTTAGGCTGGGAAGAATTGGGAGAAAGAAAACGAACTGCTCGACTAAGTGGTATGTTACGAGCTGTCAGCGGACAGATGGCGTGGAATGACATTAGTAGAAGTTTGAGTGACGTCTTTAAAAGTAGGAAAGATCACAGTATGAAGATAAAGTTGGAATTCAAGAGGAAAAACTGCGGCAAATATTCATTTATAGGAAGGGGAGTTAGGGATTGGAATAACTTACCAAGGGAGATGTTCAATAAATTTCCGATTTCTCTGAAATCGTTTAAGGAAAGGCTACGAAAACAACAGATAGGGAATCTGTCACCTGGGCGACTGCCCTAAATGCAGATTAGTATTGATTGATTGAATTTCCATAGCCATGTCATAGCTCCTGCGCATACTTTGAGGGTAAGGTTTCAAATTCTTATGTACAGTTAAAAATTTGGTCGTCCAAATGTAGAATGTTCGGCACGTCTGAGGACTTCCTTACTGGGAAACATGCAAAGTAAAGGAACAAAGAGTGACTACCATAAGCCCACTTATGGTTTTAACTATTTCTACGAGGGGGGCAAGTGTTTCGCCAGTCATGTGCAACCTTTTCTGTTAACACTAAGGCCACTTAGTACGGGCAATTGTGCCCCTTCAAGTTTATTGGTGTGTGTAGAGTTTTGGGAACAGTGAAACATATAACCGTAGAGCAACAGGTAAGCCCACATTGGGGCAACGGTGTGTAAATACTTTAATCGAGGACAAGCCATAGGTTGTAAGTGTACCCTGAGAAAATTGATGCCTCTGTGAGTCTGGACTATGACATAGTTGGAGCGCAGACTCCTACGAAGTGCAATTTCCTGGAGCTTTTCTAGCTCTTATAAAATTTTGTATTTGTATAATAATAATAATAATAATAATAATAATAATAATAATAATAATAATAATAATAATAATAATTGAGATATTTATTTCGTAAATGGGAACCTGTAGGTAATTGGATCGCCGAACTTTGATGTTTTAGATGGATATGATATTCCTCTCTTGCATATAATAATAAATTATTGATAACCTATAATATTTAGGGAGTGATTTAAATTTCACTCGTATTTTTCTTTGAAATTAAGATAGGACTGGGAGAAGTTTGGTTTCATGTCAGTGTGGTAGATTTAAATACGTAGTATTATCTGGGTGTACCACTGTGCTGTCCGAGTGCAGTTTAACTCGCGGGTAGTGATGATGATTATTAAAATAGTAATCTATAAGTGAAGGTTTACTTAATTTTACATTCGTATTAACTTAGGGTTGTTTAACACGAGAACGAAGTAATATTTATGCACAATTCATTTCAAATCATACAGACTGCTGATTTTTCAACATCTATATAATCGAAGAGATCATCAGCTCGATCTAGTTTATAAATTTAACCTCAGTTTAACATCGATTGTATTAATTATTGAACTTTGTAATAGTTTAACTTCAGTTTAACATTGACGGTTTATCTTTAGTTTACTATGTCTGATGGTACTGTTGATTAAAAATTTGATAGTTTTAATTTCATTTATCAGACTGATGGTGTTGATTATCATTGATAGTTTTTTTTAGTTTACCAGACTGGTGATGGTGATTATCCAACTCACTATAAGTTAACTTCAGTTTTGCAATGGTAGTTGTACCGGGCGGTACACCTCCACACCGCTAGTTTAAAAATGTGCGCCACTTGAAACTCCTCTGCTAGAGGAAGTCTGAACTTTATCTACGGTATTAATTTTCTACTTTATCAGAAGATGTCACTACCTGGAAATTTTGGAGGTTTTGAACTGTGTCATTTTCGACGTATTTTTGTTTTGCTTGTAGTAAGAAGTGTGAACTTTCTCTTCTAGAGGACACTACTGAAAAACTACAATGGTGCACCCTAGTGCGACGTGAAAGAACTATTTTTTTGGAGAAATTTTTATTTCAAAAGTTTGTTTCTTGTTAAATTTCTTTCTGTTATTGTTTAAGTTGGCTGTATACCCCTCTCTTTCCCCTTGTTTTGTATTTAGCCAATTCCGAATTTCTTTTATTAATTTCTGACCTATCGGATGTATCTTCCCCCAACTTGAATATGTTGCTGTATCCTACCCAATAAAGAGTTTGTGGGAGGGTGTTCTCATTCCCCTAACGCCTCGAACTTTCCGCGAGAGTATATAAAATGCTGAGTTTAGGGTCTCCGGGCCACTTCTGTTCCATCTTTTCGTGTGTAAAGTACATAGCAGGGGGCGGGAAGCGCCTCTTTCTTCGGCGGCAGTTAACAACCAGGTAATGGCCGATTAATTACTTCTTTTCTTGCTTGCTCAGCAGTTTAACTCTCGGGGCGGGTCCGAAGTTTTCCATTATGTAACCTTCCTTAAATGTAAAGGAACTTGTATCTATTCTATCTTTTAAACTACATATTGGGATAGAGAGTGCTTAACCCTCTCGAGCTCACACTCATATTGTTTTGAGGTGAACTTGTTTTCTCAACCTATTCTTCCTTAACATTATGTAAATTTGTCAATTTCTCAAGTCACCTCTTTAGTATGGGATTAGCCCTTGCATCAGTGTCCTAGAGCCAAATTAGGTTTTGAGACAAATACATTAGGAGTGCAAATCGCCTCCTCTCAAATTGTTGATTTAGAGGTCATGTAATTAACCTTCTTGTCATTTAACAGACCTCAGTAGGTTGGGTATTTTACCCCTGTGTATATGTCCTGAGAGGACAGCTTGAAAGTAGAATTAGGTGTGGCCTTTGACAGGCCTGAATTTTGAGAGCAAGTTGCTCTTTTCCCGAAAATTTTGTTTTCTGCGCGCCTCAAGGAGGCCTTACGGTGTATTTTGGAGCAAGTGCTCCTAGGTATGAATGGGGTTCTCCCCTCTCTGTTGACACTTGCTCAAGGATTGTGATCGCGGGGCTCGAAGCCCAAATCCTGTAAATACTGTAATTGTACTTTTGTTGCCTTGTTACTCTGTACCTGCCATATTTGTTATTTCTTGATTTTGAAAAGAAAATATAACCTTGTTAAATTTTAAATTCACTTTAATTTCGTAGCCTGAGACCTATTCACCACCCCGCACCTTCTTTCACCTCTAACTACCACGGAAAACTCCGTAACAAGTGGTAACAGAGCGTGGTTGAATGGGTCTCATTTTAGCCCCTTTTGACGGCTAAACATTGCTTTGATTACAACTTTAACTATTTTCTCAGTTGCTGGAATTTTTTTGATTTTTTCTTTTTCAAAATTGTTCTGTCATCATGCCCGGCACTCGCGATGTTCTCCATCTTAACTATTTGCGCAAGGAGGAGTTGATCTATGAGTTAACTATCAGAAATGTGCAATCTGGAGGCACGGTTGCGATAGACACCAACAAGTCCCTTGATTTGCCCATTTCCATCCCCAATTTGGGAGAGAAAGAAATTGACGACTCTCTTTCCACGATCGTCGAGAATATTACTGGGCTAGCATCTGTAATTAGTTTTTTGATGAAAATGATCCTTCTCCTAATCAAATCAAACGTGTGCAAGCCAGGCTGTTTCATTTTTCAAATAGAGTTAACGATCTGTTGTCTCTAAAGTTGAATGACGTTCAGAGGAAGGAAGCTAGTACGCTGCTTGAAAATATTTCTGAATTATCTAGCAAGGTCACTCAATTGTTAACTGGGGAGGTTCCTCCCAAAACTGATCAACCCGTCACGATGAATGTAGGTAGCGAGGAAGAGCCTCCTAAGGGAGAAGTCAATAGGATAACCGTTGCTGCTCAAACTATCTCTGCCCCATTGGACAACGAGTCTGAACGCCGTAACTCATTGAATAATATAAGTTCTAAATTAACTTCCTTGCCACTGAAACCTTTACCTACTATGTCACCCGGGTTCAGCAGCTTGCCTCATCCATTGGCAATGTTGCTCAGAGGTATATCGAAGTTTTCCGTTAATACCACCAGTGAAGTAATTTCATTTTTAAGATTTCTAGTTGAATTTCAGGATCATGCCCTTGTGTTTTCTCTTTCCCCATGTCAAATTTTGCAAATCATCTATCCTTATGCAATTGGTATTCTCTCCGACAAAATAGTAAGAGCCATAGCTGAACAGTCATCTATTGAAGATTTTCACGCACACTTGCTTGGAAATTTTATTCCTGCTCGCGCGAGGTCATCTCTGATTCAGAAGTACTATTATCGTGTACAGCGCTTGGATGAAAACTTGGCTGATTTCATACAGGACATTAAGTTTTATACTAGGGTGTTTGCTCTTCACTTCCCTGAGGATCAGATTGTACAAGCCATTGTGGAAGGTATCTCACCATCCTATAGGTCATATTAGTGTTTCGCGGCGTGCCCGCAAACTTTCTCTGAACTTGAAGCATTGGCCGTCTCAGCGGAAGGAGTTAGATACGCCGATTCTTTGCGTGTCGCGAAAGAACCCCCTCCTTCTTTTAGTAATCCTCGGCCTCCACCTCGCCGACCAGTCAATCCCCGTAAATGTTATGCTTGCGGGTCGCCTGACCATCTTCGCAATAAGTGTCCACTGATCAAGTCGAGTGAGACAAGGAATGGGGCTGGTTCATCACAAGGCTGTTTTAAATGTGGGGCTTTCTCACATATCGCCAAAAATTGCCCAAATTCAAATAGCACCCCCTCCTGCTCAACTTCTGGTGCAACTTCCAACAAGAATCAAAAGTGACTAGTGGCTTCGGCTGAGTCAACTAATCCATCTTCCCGAGACTCAGCCCCGGGTAAACAGGTTGTAAATTCAGGGAACGATCAGTCTTCAAATTCGTCTTTTGAATGCCCTAAAGAGTGTCTTAGGATTGCGGCGGGTTCCCCCGCGCCTGTTCCTTTTCTTAAGATTGAGTTAAATAATGAACCTGTAACAGCTCTCTTAGATTCAGGCAGTGTTTGTTCGATTATTTCGGCTGAATGGTATTCTAAATTGAAATCTGTTTGTAAACTACCTGACTATGTCTCATCTCCTGTTGAATATGTTTCGGCTAATTCATCTCCATTAGAAATTCTAGGTTCTTTACATGTCAAAATTCGTATTTTTAAATTTACATGGAAAATTAAATTGTTTGTGGCCAAGCACTTGTCTTGCTCCATTATATTGGGAGCTGACTTCATTTCCCACACTGGTCTTGTGCTCGATCTCCAGAGCAGGTCGTGCACATTCAAATTTGCGCCCAATTGTAAAATTCCCTCGTTAAAGTGTAATTCTGTATCATGTTCATCTATTTCGCCTACCCAGGATGAGATGTTTTTAGACCTTAGACATCTACCTGAGGAGCAGGCTGATAGTATTCGTAAGTTGTGTCAGTCGTTTCCAGAGGTGTTCTCTGATACTCTTGGTGTTACTGACCTTATTGAATACAAAATTGAGTTCACGGATTCGATTCCTGTCCGTTTTCCACCTTATAGGCTATCTCCACCTAAAATGAAGGCTCTGAAAGAAATCATCGATCAGATGTTGAAGGATGGTATTATTAGGCCCTCTAAGTCGGCGTATTCGTCGCCTATTTTTCTAGTCGCGAAACCCCAGGGGGGCTTCAGGCCTGTCATTGATTACAGAGCTCTCAATCGGAAGGTCGTGTTGCAATCCGTGCCCCTTCCTGACCTTCATTCTTGTTTTTCATGGTTTCGTAAGGCCAAGTTCTTTACTATCTTGGACTTGAATCAGGCCTATAATCAAATTCCCCTTGCCGAAGAGTCTAAACATCTTACAGCGTTTGCCACGGACTGGAACTTATACGAATACAACCGCGTGCCTTTCGGGCTCCCCACGGGAGCAGCTGTACTCACTAGGCTACTAGATAGGGTCTTCTCCGACATCAAATTTGAGTACTTATATCACTACTTGGATGATGTCGTCGTATTTTCAGAGACTTTTGAAGAACATCTAGATCATCTGCGAGAAGTTCTCGATCGCCTTCGTAAGGCTGGGTTAACTGTCAAGTTGCCCAAGGTTGCCTTTGCTAAGCCCTCTATGTCATTCCTAGGGCATATTGTGTCACCTGATGGTGTAGCAGTCTATCATTCTAGAACACAGGCCATCCGTGATTTTAAACCTCCCAAGGACATTAAAGGTATCGCCAGGTTCATTGGTATGGTGAATTTCTTCAGGAAGTTTATTCCTAACTTCGCTAATAGAGCGGCGCCCTTAAACCTTCTTCGTAGGAAAGGCAGCAAATTCGAGTGGGGACCTTCTCAACAAGCCGCTTTTGAAGACCTTAAATTAGCTCTCTGTAATGCCCCTG
The DNA here is from genome assembly GCF_040414725.1 of Anabrus simplex. Lineage (NCBI taxonomy): Eukaryota > Metazoa > Arthropoda > Insecta > Orthoptera > Tettigoniidae > Anabrus > Anabrus simplex. The sequence goes on from NC_090267.1 coordinate 298,631,058, forward strand.
TACTTGCTATGCCTGATTTCTCAAAGAAATTCATTGTCCAAACCGACGCGTCGTCGTCAGCAGTAGCTGCAGTCCTTCTTCAAGAGACTGAACTAGGGAGGCGACCCATCGCCTATGCATCTAGGACCTTGTCGGCTCAAGAAGCCAAGTATTCTATCTACGAGCTAGAAGGTTTGGCAGTCTTATTTGCCTTAGAAAAGTTCCGTCTCTATCTTGAACATGTCAAATTCGACCTGGAGACAGATAATCAAGCCTTAAGCTGGGTCTTAGGTAGGCCGCCTCGTACTGGCCGTATAGCCCGTTGGGCCATCCGTATTTCTGCCTTCCAATTCGATGTCAGGCATATCAGAGGTACCGAAAATGTTGTTGCTGATGGACTCAGCCGTATGTTTTCCAACGACGTCGAGACCCATGAACCGGTCGACAGTTCATCACCTTCCGAGTCCATACTATCTGATGTTAATGCCATCTTAACAGATGCTCCCATGCTCTTTAGGGATATCGAGAAATACCAACGTGAAGATCCGACAATGGCTCCGATAATGGAAACCCTTTCTTCTTGGGAACATGTTGTCCCTTATGTTCTGAGGAATGGTGTTTTATGTTGCCCATCGAGGCATGATAAGATGATGAAGGTTGTCGTTCCAGCTGTTCCTGTGCCTATGATCTTCAAATACTATCATGAGACCCCATTAGGGGGGCATCTTGGAATCTTAAAACTCGTGAAAAGATTCGTGAAAGGTTCATCTGGAAAGGTATGGACGGTGAAATCCGTGAACTAGTAAAAGCTTGTAAATCTTGTTTGCTTAGTAAACCAACCATGTCCACCAAGGTAGGCCTTTTGTCTTCGCATCAAGCGTCGCGCCCCATGGAACGCCTGTATATTGATTATGTAGGACCCTTCCCCCAGTCAAAGGGAAATGCCAACAAGTTCATCTTTGTATGCGTAGATAGTTTTACAAGATTTTCCTGGTTATTTCCGACTAAGCTGGCTACCGCTCAGTCCACCATTACTTGCCTAAATTCTATTTTTGCTTCTTTTGGCCCGTGCCAATATATTGTGTCTGATAATGCTAAGGCGTTCACATCAAATCTTTTTCGTAAATTCTGTTTTGACTTGTCCATCTCTCATGTAACTACTTCTGCTTATTACCCTCAACCATCTCTGGCTGAACGGGTCCGCACTTATTGCCTATCATCATGAAGATCATTCCAGGTGGGACACGTCCTTGCATTGGTTAGCTTTTGCTTTGAATTCGGCGGTTCATGAATCTCACAAGTTTACTCCAGCTTCTTTGATGTTCCAGTTCGTTCCCAACACGCCGCTCTCTAACCTCTGGTCTCTGAGTGACATTCTAACCGAGACAATAGATCCGGACAACATTAAAGATCTTTGGAAGAAGGCTAAAGCCAATCTTAAAGTGTCTCATGAAAAGGTTAGGGAAAGGTATGATCGTGGACGGAGACCCACCCCTTTGAAGGTAGGTGACCAAGTAATGGTCAAGAATTTTGTTCCCGCGGGCAAGCTTGCCCCCAGATTCCATGGGCCGTGCGTCATTCTCGATTTCCTTACGCCGGTTACGTTGTTATTAAGCAATCCAGCCACCGAGAGGATATTTAGGGTTCACTTGTCGCAGGTGAAACCTGTATAAATTCTGTGCTAACTTGCCTCATATTATCTTGAAAGGAATATGAAGGTTATTTTTTTTTTGAGTTTCACTTTTAAGGCTTTCTGCCCCTTCTATAGTATTTTGTTTTATATGTAAGCATTTTTGTGAAACCTGCCCCGAACCGTTAAACTGCCATCCTGTCCTTGCCACGGCCATTACCACGCTCCCGCCTCCTGCTCCACTCTATAAAGCGGCTTAATTTATGCCATGGATATTTGCACGCCGCTGGCCCCTCAACCTCTCCACAAGCCTGCGCCCTAGAAAAAAAAGATGATGGTCCAACAAATTCTGCCGCCTTGTTTTAATGTTTCAGTGCCCCCGCAGCCGCGCGGCGAAGTGCCGCGACTGGGTTAGAGGAAGGGCCCCCTCGGCCCCAGCGAGGACGACATGTGCACGGCGAGCCGGAGCCCTCCTCCCGGCCAAGGCTGATGTGCGGCGCACGACCTGCTACTTGCCCGCAGCCTGTATATGTTCACCGCGGGCGCGGCGTGCTTCAACACCACTGCTCCCCTCATAGTGCGGGCGAGCGGTATCTCAGGGTACTTGTGGGGTCCGAGCGGCCGACTTTGGACGCAAGTTGCAACGGCCGGTCTGGCCATCCAACTTAATCAACATCAACTATATGGACATTCCAGATCAACTTTACTACCTTTTCTTGGGTATTCTACTGCAATATTTGGTGGCTTAGAAAATTTTCCTCAACTTTAAAAACTAAAGTTTTCCTTCTGAATTCAACTTCTACAAACATAAAGACTTTACTTCGCCTGTCACAACAAAAATTTTGAAACTGAATCAAACCACATTAAGAAAATCCTATAAATACTTCTGCAATTAATCTCCATATCAACATCAAAACTTGAAACTTGTTTCCAAACAAATTGCCAGTGTCACCCCTGAAGGAACTTTTGGGGGGGGGAGGTCTGTACCGGGCGGTACACCTCCACGCCGCTAGTTTAAAAATGTGCGCCACTTGAAACTCCTCTGCTAGAGGAAGTCTGAACTTTATCTACGGTATTAATTTTCTACTTTATCAGAAGATGTCACTACCTGGAAATTTTGGAGGTTTTGAACTGTGTCATTTTCGACGTATTTTTGTTTTGCTTGTAGTAAGAAGTGTGAACTTTCTCTTCTAGAGGACACTACTGAAAAACTACAATGGTGCACCCTAGTGCGACGTGAAAGAACTATTTTTTTGGAGAAATTTTTATTTCAAAAGTTTGTTTCTTGTTAAATTTCTTTCTGTTATTGTTTAAGTTGGCTGTATACCCCTCTCTTTCCCCTTGTTTTGTATTTAGCCAATTCCGAATTTCTTTTATTAATTTCTGACCTATCGGATGTATCTTCCCCCAACTTGAATATGTTGCTGTATCCTACCCAATAAAGAGTTTGTGGGAGGGTGTTCTCATTCCCCTAACGCCTCGAACTTTCCGCGAGAGTATATAAACTGCTGATTTTAGGGTCTCCGGGCCACTTCTGTTCCATCTTTTCGTGTGTAAAGTACATAGCAGGGGGCGGGAAGCGCCTCTTTCTTCGGCGGCAGTTAACAACCAGGTAATGGCCGATTAATTACTTCTTTTCTTGCTTGCTCAGCAGTTTAACTCTCGGGGCGGGTCCGAAGTTTTTCCATTATGTAACCTTCCTTAAATGTAAAGGAACTTGTATCTATTCTATCTTTTAAACTACATATTGGGATAGAGAGTGCTTAACCCTCTCGAGCTCCCACTCATATTGTTTTGAGGTGAACTTGTTTTCTCAACCTATTCTTCCTTAACATTATGTAAATGTGTCAATTTCTCAAGTCACCTCTTTAGTATGGGATTAGCCCTTGCATCAGTGTCCTAGAGCCAAATTAGGTTTTGAAACAAATACATTGGGAGTGCAAATCGCCTCCTCTCATGTAATTAACCTTCTTGTCATTTAATAGACCTCAGTATGTTGGGTATTTTACCCCTGTGTATATGTCCTGAGAGGACAGCTTGAAAGTAGAATTAGGTGTGGCCTTTGACAGGCCTGAATTTTGAGAGCAAGTTGCTCTTTTCCCGAAAATTTTGTTTTCTGCGCGCCTCAAGGAGGCCTTACGGTGTATTTTGGAGCAAGTGCTCCTAGGTATGAATGGGGTTCTCCCCTCTCTGTTGACACTTGCTCAAGGATTGTGATCGCGGGGCTCGAAGCCCAAATCCTGTAAATACTGTAATTGTACTTTTGTTGCCTTGCTACTCTGTACCTGCCATATTTGTTATTTCTTGATTTTGAAATAAAAATATAACCTTGTTAAATTTTAAATTCACTTTAATTTCGTAGCCTGAGACCTATTCACCACCCCGCACCTTCTTTCACCTCTAACTACCACGGAAAACTCCGTAACAGTAGTGATTAACAAATCCAGTTAATTTTCCATTTTACCATGGTAATAGTAGTGTTTACCAAAGCAATCTTTGCCATGATTATTTGTAGTGATTAAAAAATTAAAATCATTTACACTTTTTATGTTGTATAATGATAGCTGTTAATAATGCCACTACATGTTATTTTTCTTTCGATGATTGTGTTGATTAAAGTTCTGACTTATGATGCCACTCATAGAAGGCTGAGTGTTTCGTTTATTTCTTTTATTTTTTCCGTTCATAAACGGTGTGTTAAATCAATTTAACTAACTTTCATGGGTACTGGTTGGATTTTCCATTCACAATTTCAATCCAACATAATCTGGAAGAGTTGTTTGTTAGGTTCAAGGTCATTTAAGGTAATGTGTCTCTTAAACGGTAAATATGACATGTTTTCATGGTGTCTGGTTGTGACAGAACATGGTGCGATCATTCTCTTTGTTGATTTTTACATAATTCATTGTTACTGACTTTGGAGCACTATTGCATTTTAATTATAGAATGCCCGATTCAAGTAAAACTGGGGAGTTTTCTGATTCCGTTAATGATCCCTTCGGTGGTTGTGGTATCCTACATGATATTGATAATTTGTGGATAACATTAATTGAGGAAAAACTCAGAATCCGGTCACAGAAACTGAATTTTCACGGATCAAGTGAAGCAACCAACGGTTTTACTTGAAATCCGATGTAATATATTTCAGGTTTTATTTTCTTTTAACATCTTTCCTTCACAACAACGGTAAACAAATTCGACTAATTCAAGAAGTATCGTAGAGGTTTACTAAAGAGGTTCTAGGTTTTGTTCACTGTTCATATAAAACTTTCTATCATCTTTGTAAAATTTACATTTGTTTATCGATGCTTCACGTCATTCGTTAACTTCCAGAACTCCAGTTTTACGATAAATAAATTAAAATTTTCCCACTTTTGAATTTTATTTCATGCAAGACAGAGTTTCTTTTAAAACAGTAAGTTTATGCCAACAAGTGACAGGAGAGCGCGAAACCTCTAAAATAGAGGAATATCGTGACAAGCTGCCGAGGACATCTGTTGACAATCGACATCCAAGTGTGCTTTGTATATTGAGAGCAGGCCGAAGATGCATTTACAGGGGATACGGCTGCCAAGAAATAGTGGGTAGTACAACGGAAAATGCAGGTCGGCCAATAATTATTAGCTATTTTGTTCAAAAATCCCTCTATATTCACGCCTACTAATGTATATTCTAGTTATTTTGTTTACTATCTGTCAAGTTGTCTTGAACCCTCACAGTCTCTACCTTTTAAATACTGTCTTCTGCTGAACTAATACTTTCTTTGTCCATGTCGTCTTCACGCGCCTTAAAATTTTTGGACCAAAAGTCCTTTAAAAGGAAACGATTTGCCATTGGCCGCTTTTTCTTTTCTCTTGTCTTTTGATCTTCTGCTGGAATCTGGACGTGGCACAAAACGTTAGTCAGTTACTCCGATGTGCACGACTTATCCTAGTTCAACTGCCGCTCAACTTTCTTCCACCAAGCCTCCAGTACACTGATCCTCTGTCCCAGTCGTAGGGTTACAAGTTGTTGCACAAGCACTATCCTTACTAATATCAATCTAGCACGTTATTTCCTCTGTCGTACGCACTGCACTTCGCTTTCCCTTATCTGCACTCGTGTCCAAGCACGCCACCAATTACCGTCATCTATTCTAAGGCACACTTCTCGCATGTACGCCTTGACTTCTGAATTCCTAACTCATACTGAATGTAAACGTAGAATTCTCTGTTGTTATTATAATCACTCAAAGTTAACAATAACACACGCAAAGCAAAATTATTGTTTCTGAACTACCTTGCTTGTAAGTAATTTGGAAGCTTGAACAAAGCTGAGCATATAACTTCTACTCGTGACGGAAGTTGTTACTTAATTGTGTTCTACAAGTTTCTGGAGATCAGGAACATCTTCAGTCATCACAGCTGCTTCACCGAGCACTCACTTTGTAAGTTCAAAATAGTACGGCATTCGGGGCATGCTGGTGCAACCTTTGTAAAGCAATAACAAAGGAAAGCAGACCAAGTCTGTAGCAGCTGCTATCTCCAGAAATGCGTGATTTCTCATAATTGCCTAACATAGTCCTTTGAAATTTCACTACTGTCGTGCTGTTGGATTCCCGTCACTGGCACGAGTTTTAGAGTGCTTTCAATAGATTTGTAATGTCCTAAATATTAATGTGTATATATTATTTATATGTACACACATTTCGTTATGTTTCATATATACATACATATATATACACATCCTCCCTTGCGAACCATGTGCCTTTGCCGCGGTGGGGAGGTTTGTGCGTTCCAGTGAGGCAGATAGCCGAATCGCAGGTGCAACCATATCGGATGGGTATCTGTCGAGAGACCAGAGAGGAGTAGCAACATTTCGGAAGTCGCAAGGGCGGCAGTCTAGATAGTTGTCTGATATAGCCTCGTAATTATACTTGACATGGATTAGCTAGGTTGATACTGCTACACGACTGAAAGCATCGGGAAACTACAGACGTAAATAACTCCCGAGGACATGCAACTCTCTCTGTATGAATGATGTACTGATTAGGGAATACCCCCGCGAAGAAATATTCCGGTTGGGGACTGCACGGGAGGGGGCAATTATCAGGAAGATGGATACTGACATTCTGCAAACCGGAGCGTGCCCTGTTAGAAGTTTGAGTCGTTGTGCTAGGTTCGATAATCTGAAAAGGGAAATGGATAGGCTAAATTTAGGTGTATTTCGTATAAGTGAAGTACGTTGGCAAGAAGTGCAGGACATTTTGTCACGCGACTACAGAATTATCAACACAAAATCAAACGGGGAAAATGCAGAAGTTCGTTTTATAATGAACAATAAAATAGGGTAGCCGTAAGCTACTACGATCAGCATAGTGAAAGGATTATTGTTATCAAGATAGAAACCAAGCCAATGCCCACCACAATAGTGCAGGTCTACATGGTTATTATTATTTCGTATGGAAAAATAAGGATACATTGGAAATGTACATATTATAATAAGCTATATACAGTATTTACAGATCAGGTAAATTAAAATGTAATATCCAGTGTATTCAGCCAGTTCACAACTTCATCGGTGGCACTGTGTATATATCCTGAATAGTTCCCTCAAATCTTCTTCTTGGGCACTCCGTAACAACGTGCTGGATGGTCTGGGGAACATTGTCACAATCGCAGCATGAGTTTTCAGCTTTTCCCCACTTGTGAAGCCAGAATTTGCGTCTTCCGTGGTGTTGGATTGCAAGACTTTCCCAAGAGCACCAAGAGCAGACGTGGACTCCGACCACAAGTTGTTGGCCATAAAATGCCACGTGAAGCTGAATAAATTGAAGAAAGGAAGGAATGCAAGGAGTTGGAATCTAGCAGGTTGAAATAAAGGAGTGTGAGGGATTGTTTCGAATAACATGCTGCACAAGGAATAAATGAAAAGGCTGAAGGAAACAGAATAGAGAAGGAGTAGACAGTCGTGAAGAATGAGGTCATTAGGGCTGCTGAATAAAGGTTGGAAAGAAAGATTAATTAATAATTAGTGGATAACTGAGGAGATACTGAACTTAATTGATGAACGAGGAAATTTCAAGAAGGCAAAAAATGAGGAGGGAAGAATACAGGCGATTTAAGAATATAGCAGATAGAAAGTGCAGGACATCTAAGGAAGAATGGAAAAGAGAAGTACAAAGATATTGAAGGTTGTATCGTCCTTGGAAAGGTAGATGCTGCGTACAGGAAAATAAAGGAAACCTTCGGAGAAATGAAAACTACGTCTATGAACATTAAGAGCTCAGATGGAGAGCCACTTATACAGAAAGAAAACAAGGCAGAAAGACGACAGGAACATGTCCAGCAGTTGCATCAATGTAAAGAAGTAGATGATACGTTTCTGGAACAAGACGAGCCTGTTACCCGTGACCAAATGGGGGACCCAACTCTCGGGTCAGAAACTGACAGAGCTTTGAGAGAACTAAACAGCAACAAGGCACCTGGAATTGATGTCATACTGTCAAAATTACTGACTCCGTTAGGAGAAACCAGCATGGCGAAGTTACTCCATTTGGTGTTGAAGATATGTGATACAGGAGAGATGCCATCCGACTTTCGGCAGAATGTTGTTATACCTATTCCCAAGGAATCAGGTGCTGATCAGTGCGAAAACTACCGCAACGTTAGTTTAGCATTTCTAACACGCATGCTATGATTTACAGAAGAATGGAAAAACAAGGTTAAACTGACTTGGGAGAAGATCAATTTGGCTTCAGAAGAAATGTAGGAACACGTGAAGCAATCCCGGCTATTTGAGAATTTGATGGTGATCAGGATCAAATACCGAGAGAGAAGAATTATCTACTTTTGTACAGCAAAAGTCAGCCAGCAGTGATAAGAATCGAGAGCTTTGAAAAAGATAATTAATAATTAGTGTTATTGGCTTAACGTCCCACTAACTACTTTTACGGTTCTTGAGACGCCGAGGTGCCGCCGGAATTTAGTCCCGCAGGAGTTATTTTACGTGCCAATAAATCTACCGACAGAAGGCTGATGTGTATGACTTTGAAAAAGAAGCAGCAATCGAAAAAGAGTGAGGCAAGGCTGCAGTCTGTGCACATCATTTTCAATGTTTACACCAGGTGGCTCTCGAACGCCGTACTTTCGACTTATAAATGCCCCGCATGGACAAATGATGAATGGGATGTCTACCAACTGATTTTCAAAGGGGAACTACTGCCAGCGGGCAGGTTACGTCAGAATATGAAGAGATAAGAAACGGAGTGTCGCTCGCAGCATGTTACTCAGCGCTACCGGTATAATGCACCCCTTGCATTAGTAAACATCGTTTTCGACCGCATAGTTCTAGGCTGGTGTATGGTACTGCCGCACTGTATTTGCTGTCTGCATATCGGCAATGGCTATTGTGATCAGCAGCGGTGAATCCATACAAATTATTTTAATCTGGACAACCTGGTCGGAGTGCAACAGAAGCTCCAAACACACGTACGCCTTCTACACACATATTTCGCCGAACAGTATTCGTTTTTGTTCCATACAGTCGTCTTTTATCGAGTTGAATGTCTACACGTGTCTAAATAAGTTATTAGTTTTCATGTACGGCATCTTTGGCGTGTCTACAAACAGTAGCGGCGGTTAGGGTGTGGGGTGAGTAGGGACAGTCGCTCCCACCCCCAACTTTGTAGAGTAAATATTACATTTATTTCCACGTTAGCCAACTGGAACTAGGAATTGTTTAAAAAGAACTATTTGTACAAGCCTTGTTGTCTTATATGCTAAATCTTTCCTTTATTGTATAGCGCAACGGCAAGTAGTGGAGACTTACCGTGTGCTGTGAGGGAGGGTAGTAAGGGTACATATTTTTTGCCGAGGTCGTGACCACTGAGTTATAATTCACCCGCTTGCCGCGCGCATTCGTCGGTCTGGCAGTCTCTTTGTCTGTTAGTTTCTTAGTGTGTATTCAAATACTAAATGATTTTTAATTGCATAATCATGCCGTACATCTATGCAATTGTACCAGGTGATCTGGCCGTGGGGTTACGGGCGCGCAGCTGTGAGCTTACACTCGGGAGATAGTGGTTTCGTATCCCACCGTCGACAGCCCTGAAGATGGTTTTCCGTGGTTTCCCATTTTCATACCAGGCAAATGCTGCGGCTGTACCTTAATTAAGGCCACGGCCGCTTCCTTCCCGTAAGTTTTGTGTCGGCGCGACGTAAAAGTCAATTGTAAAAAAAGATACATTTAATTGTAATTTCAACGCGAGAGAATACCAACTTTACTTTTCCGGACTAAATTATTTCGTTTGAATTATGTTATTTTATATGTAAATGTAATTAATCTGCCCCGTGGATTATTCGTAATAATAGTTTTTTGAGATTTTGATTCAATGCTGTGTAATAAAATTTTCACCAGGTCTCAAAAACATACTACGGGCCATTTACTTAATAAAGAACATAACGCCAAGAAATAATTTCGTAACGTTGGTATTAGCTCCCATTGAAATACGATTACAACTGAATTTTTTTTTTACAATTGGCTTTACGTCGCACCGACATAGATAGGATTTATGGCGACTATGAGACAGGAAAGGGCTACGCGTGGAAAGGAAGCGACTGTGGCCTTAAATAGGGTACAGCCCCAGCACTTGCCTGGTGTGAAAATGGGAAACCACGGAAAACCATCTTCAGGGCTGCTGACAGTGGGATTCAAAACTACTATCTCCCGAGTGCAAGCTCAGAGCTGTGCGCCCGTAACCCCACGGCCACCTCGCCCGGTATAATTAAATAGAAGTACAGCATGTTTGTGGAATTAAAATCATTTAGTACTTGAATACTCACTAAGAAACTAACAGACAATAAAGAGGCTCGATAGCTGCAGTCGCTTAAGTGCGGCCAGTATCCAGTATTCGGGAGATATTAGGTTCGAACCGCACTATCGGCAGCCCTGAAAATGGTTCTCCGTGGTTTCCCATCTTCACACCAGGTAAATGCTGGGGCGGTACCTTAATTAAGGCCACGGCCGCTTCTTTCCCACTTCTAGCTATTTCCTGTCCCATCGTCGCCATAAGACCTATCTGTGTCGGTGCGATGTAAAGCAAGTAGCAAAAAAAATTTAAAAAAAAGAGGCTGCCAGACTGATGAATGCGCACGGCAGGTGGGTGAATTATGACTCAGTGGCCACGACCTCGGCAAAAAATATGTCCTCTACTACCCTTCATCACAGCACATGCTAAGTCTCCACTACTTGACGTAGTGCTATACAAATTGGTTATCAGCATTTTGTGCGTATTTCCATCAATATTCATGTTAATAATTAAAGAAAATAATCGAAGGAATTAGCAGATAAGATAACGAGGTTTGTACAAACAGCTTTTTTATAATAATTCCTAGTTCCAGCTGGCTAAAGTTTAATAAGAACGTAATGTTTACTCCACAAAGTAGGGAGGGGGGGGGGCAACTGTCCCTCCTCACCCCACCCCCTAATCACCGATACTGTTTGTAGACACGCCAAAGATGCAGAAAAGGAAATCTAAAAAATTATTTTATACCCTTGCAGACATTCCACTCGATGGAAGAGTTGCTTGTTTAAAACAAAAACTAATACTGTTCGGTGAAGTACGTGTGTAGAAGGCGTAGGCCTACGTCTGTTTGGAGCTTCTGTTGCATTCCGACCAGATTGTCCAGATTAAAATAATGTATGTGTATTCGTCGCTGCTGATCACACTAGCCATTGCTGATATGCAGACAGCAAATATAGTGCGGCTATACCATTCACCAGCCTAGAACTATGCGGTTGAAAACGATGTTTACTAATGCAAGGGGTGCATTATCCCGGTAGCGCTGAGTAACATGCTGCGAGCGACACTCCGTTTCTTATCTCTTCATATTCTGACCCAACCTGGCCGCTGGCAGTAGTTCCCTTATGAAAATCCGTTGGCAGATATCCCATTCATCATTTGTGCATGCGCGGCATTTATAAGTAGAAAGTACGGCGTTCGAGAGCCATCTGGTATCGAAAATGCGATAAAGGAAATCAAAGAGGAATTTGGAAAGGGACTCACAATCAAAAGAGAGGAAATAAAATCCCTTAGGTTTGACGATGATATTGTTATTTCATCTGAGTGTGCAGACGATGTGGAGAAATTGCTTAATAGTAAGAATGGAGTCTTGGAAAAGGAGTTCAAGATGAAAATAATTAAGTCCAAAACAAAATAATGCAATGCAGTCGAAGGAAGTCAGGTGATGTAGGACATATTAGATTAGGAATTGAAGTCTTAAAGGAAGTCGGCTAGGGGAATATTGTTACTTGGGTAGTAAAACAACTAACGATGTGAGAATTAAGGAGGATTGAAAATGCAGACTAGCGCAACCAAGGAAGGCCTTTCTTAAGAAAATACATTTGGTCTTCAGACATTGATGTAGGAATTAGATATTTTTGAAGACTTTCGTTTCGAGTGAGGCGTTGTATGGAAGTGAGATATGGTTGATAATTAGCTCAGAAAGGAGGAGAATGGAAGCTTTGGAAATGTAGTGTTACTGAAGAATGCTGAAGGTGAGATGGGTAGATAAAATCACGAATGAATTGATACTGAATCGAATTGGTGAATGTAGATCGACTTGGCTAAATTTGACGAGAGAGAGAGATAGAACGATAGAGTACATCTTAAGACACCCAAGACTAGTTCAGATGGTGTTTGAGCGAAATGTAGGAGGTAAGAACGGAAGAGGTAGGCCAAGGTATCATAATGGCAAGCAGATTAGAGCGGATGTAGGATGTAGCAGTTACGTAGAAATTAAAAGGTAGGCACAGGATAAGGTGGCCTAGAAGATGCATCAAACCAGTCTATATACTGATGACTCAAACAACATACGCATTACTATCTTCTACTTTTCCTTATTCCTGGTGTTAATACAAATCTATTGTAGTTGCATTGGATGCGGATTCGGCCGATTTTTACTGCCGAATGCCCTCCTGACGCCATCCTTATGTTGTGTGCGTATATGGTCTGATCAAGAAGGGAACCAAGGTGAAATGTTCCGGTAAATTGCGATAATCACCCACAGAGATCTTGAAAAAAGATTTGGAAAGCATATGGCGATAAGGCAATGAGTAGTACGCAACGTTTAGTGTTGTGCAGGTGCTTCACAGGTGGAAGAAAATCAACTGAAGACGGGGAGTGTTCTGGAAAGCTTTCCACGAGTATCACCCCCGAATGTGAGCCAAAAACAGCAGCGTGGTGTTGCGCTGGCAGCTACAGTGTAGTGGCCTTCAACCTTGATAAGGCAGGGTGCAAAGGGACATTGCTGTGTCAACAGCGGGAGCTGTTATAATGGTGTTTTTGTGGACGGGTGTATGCGATAGGCTGCGATTGAATTAAGGAGAGAAACAAAGAACCAACGTGAAATGTTACGGTAGATTGCGATAATCACCCACAGAGGATTTAAACATGATTTGGCAAGCATACTGCGATAAGGCAATGATCAGTACGCGACGTTCAGTGCTTCGCAGGTGCTTCACAGGTGGAAAGTCCCTTGAAGACGGGAAGTAATGTAGAAAGCTTTCCACGAGTATCACCCCCCGAAAATGTAGGTTGAATTCGGGATCTTACAAATGAGGATCGTCGCAGGCGTTGCAAACATTGTTGGTGTGTCTTAAAAGTCAGAGCGGACAATCCTAAAGTCGGAATTGTACTTCCAAAATTGTCCCCCGATTACTGACCCCTTATCAGAAGGAGCATTGCATCACAGTTTGCAAAGATCTTTGTGAGCGTACCGTGGATGATTCATTCTTCACGTCAAGGAACATCACCCAAATGAGTTATGGTTCTACGGTTACGAACCTGATACAAAAATCAACGAAGAATGCTTGCCGAAGCACGTTCAATGACTCTGTGGCCGAACTGTCCAGTTTAACGCAAAATTTCACGCTTGCTTGCTTCACCTTTCCGTGAATTTTGTGATCGGAGACTACCACACACAATGACACACACATGCGCGTTCACGAAACCACCAGCAAAACCTCCTGGTTTCAGCTCACCAGTATCTCCTGACACATTGCTGTATCAAGTTTGAGGGTCGCCATAGCATCTAGTGCAACCCTATACTGCCATGTGTAGACGCACTATAGAAATAGTTTGGGACCTATTTTTGATCCGACCTTCTATTTAAAATTAATGTGAGTTAAGTTTGGTGATTGAAGCCGAAATGATGATACAAATAATAACAAGGATGGCTGCTGCAAAGGAAGAACACTATACAGCTGTGTTGGAGAAATAATGGCCTACAACACATATATATGCCAAATTAAGAATGAGAATTCTTTGAAAATAATCATGCAATATTCATACCCCGATGGCAGTCTTTTAGGTCAGAGTTGTAAGGTTATATATTTCACATAGCAGCTTTTCTAGGCGCAACATGAAAAGTTCTTGACATAAGTGAATCAGAAACACACGTTTTAAATTTGATTCATGTCGTATCGGCACAGATAGGTCTTTTGGCGACGATGGAATGGGAAAGGTCTAAAATGTGGGAAGGAAGCGACCGTGACCTTAACTAAATACAGCCCGAGCATTTGCCTGGTGTGAAAATGGGAAACCGCAGAAAATCATCTTTAGGGCTGCCGACAGTGCGGCTCGAACCCATTATCTCCAAAACATGCGCCCACTTGCTTTGTGGCGATAATTTAGGCATGATATGCAACGGTCGCTGACTAAGACTGAGATGTCCTGCGAATTTGGTAAGAATTCAGATCCAAATCGAGGTCTCGGTGACCAAAACCCAATTAATACTAGTCAGAACAGGTGCCCATGAAGGCAATCCACTGTCACCAACTCTCCTCAATTTGACTATTGATGAGACAATTGTAACCTTAGCAGATGCCGAACTCTCTGCAGGATATGAATTCTCAATAAATCCTTCCATGAGTAACCTTTCAGCCATCGTACTTGCAGATGATTTTGTTCTCATAGCCAGTAATGAGTTGGTATTAGACTTCTTACCAGTCTAGCTGAGAACCATCTTTCACTTCTTGGTCTAGGCATTAACCCTCATAAGTGCAAACTGATTTTCATTAAAGATGTTAACCAAAGTATATGGCATCCACCAATCGCTCTGTCATAAAATCTATAGCAGATATATAGAACGCATTAGATACTTGGGAATTAATTTTCATGTTGAGATTGTTTTCCATGAATGTGACACCATCAAAAAAAGAATGTTTCCAAAAATCTATGTTCCTCTCCTCTACTAAAATCAGACCAGAAAATTTCATACATGAACCAATATCTCTGGCTCAACAACATATATCCTCTTAAATGCACACCACTGAAAATGTTTATTTTAAGAGGACATTGATATTTTTGTGAAAGGATCGGCTAAGGAACTGGTTGGACTTTCCTGATGGAATGTTATACGCTCTAAAACGTATCGAGGACTAGCACTGATGAGAGCCTCAATTCAGCACGTTAACATACTTAATATCTTACTACACGTCAACGATGCTCATGTGTATTTCCTCAGAGATTTTGCAAGAGAAATCCTCCCTCACAACTTTCCAATTAAAGCCATTGATTTGACTGATAAGCGAATACGGAAAGATCTTCGAAATGAAACCTTCAAGACCTGGACAAAACATACCTGGAGATTCAAGAAAGTTGTTCTGTACTCAAATGTCCCTGAAATGAATTCATAAGCGAGCAATAGAAAGGGGATTTTATGCTTTGAATCGAACGTTGTGAAGATGTCACGCAGTAATGTAGCGGTTCGTGCAATGCCGGGTCGATGTTCAAGCACAATCCGCTGCGGTTTTCCAGACTGAGATGAGACTAAAACTCTTAGACACGTGCTGGGCTCATGCCGCAGAGGTGAATTGCAGGCGAATGCGTGACATAACAAAGTGAGAAGTGCAATAGCCTCGTCCCTGAGATCGTTAGGATGGAAAACTCATGAAGAAGTAAACTGTGAGTCTTCTATCGGATCTTTTAGAAGACCTGATATTATCACAGTAAACACATGCACCGGAAAAGCTGTTGTATTAGGCTTTGGAAGGTATCAACGTCAGGTATATGAAGTCAACCATCTGCGAGCCCTGTCTTTCGTACCTCTCTGTTCACTACCGTATTCAACTGAAAAACTGATGTGTTATAGGAGTACTGTTTGAAAGTAGAGGTGCTGTGACACTGTTGACCTGGAAACATACGAAAAGTCTCGGATTATCTTTAACTTGCCTAAATGACATCGCCTTAAACATTATTAAGGATTAACTAAAATTTCTCCGCCACCATCTATATTTAACAGGATAGATGAGTCAGTCCTCTACTAAACAATGCATAATTATATTCAACAATACAAGAAATTGTGATCTTGTCTCAGGACCCGGTGGTCACTACTATTTGTAATCATATCTCTTTTCAAGAATAACTCAAAATAGAACTTTAGAAATAAAAGAATATATAAACTTTACTGATATCATTGAAAGTGCCACAAGATTCTTTGTTCGCATGCAAATATTTGTCTTATTCTTCATCTGCTTCGTCATCATCGTCCGTGCTTTTGTCCCACTTTATTCTGGGTCGGCTCGTCTAGTTTGAATCCGCCAATCCCTCCTGTCTGAGGTTGTCATTGGATTTAGTTGGACTACCTGCACATCTTTATACAACATGTACATAACGGACGTCCAAGTGTAACGAGATCTTCCTTGGCCTCTCGGATGTGTTCTCACTTCCATTATTGTCCGAATCATACGGTTTTCTGATCTTCTTATGACATGGCTGAATCATCTTATCCTAGCATCGAATAATTCTTCAGCAATGGAGCTGTTTTTGAAACTCTACACGAATGTGGTCTTTTCTCAATTCGCCCAGTACAGTGGCTCCACTCTTACAGGCAAACAACCCCCACTGTACTGCCTTCTACTTAGGGCATGCCTGGCTGAGGCGGTAAAGGAAACCTCCGTTTATCCGGAAGGGCGTGGGTTTGATCCCCGTCAGGAAGTCGTAAATTTAAGACACGAGATTTCCACTACCGGAGGTGAGGTTCTTTCAGTCTACACCAAAAATAAGTACCAGGTTAATGCGAGCGGGTTGTCCGGTGAGGGCTGTGCAGCGTAGAGCTTGCATTCGGGAGATAGTGGGTTCGAATTCCACCATCGGCAGCCCTCAATATGGTTTTCAACCAGGCAAATCCTGGGGCCACGGCCGTTACATTCCCATTCCTTGCCTTTTCTGATCCTAGCGCCGCCAAAAATCTTCGATGTGTTTGTATGACGTTAAACCACTAGAATAAATAAATAAATAAATAAATAAATAAATAAATAAATAAATAAATAAATAAATAAATAAATAAATAAATAAATAAATAAATAAATAAATAAATAAATAAATAAATAAATAAATAAATAAATAAATAAATAAATAAATAAATAAATAAATAAATAAATAAATAAATAATGTACCACGTTAATTCTTAGGGGCAAAGGCGGCAGGGCGTAGATTTAACCACCGTACTCCACCGAGTGCCGAGGTTACCGATAGTGGAAGCCACCTGCCACCGCTCCCAAGACTTCGTCGGCCTGTACGAATATGGCTTTATTTCTTCTTTTACTCCCTTATTCTAGTTCTTGTTCCTTTTCCCAACTTACTTAGTATAGAGTTGGCCTTTTTTTGTTTTTTTTTAACAATCTGCTATACGTCGCACCGACATCGATAGGTATTATGGCAAAGATGGGAAAAGAAAGAGCTAGGACTGGGAAGGAAGCGACCGTGGCCTTAAAGTACAGCCCCGGCATTGAGCTGGTGTGAGAATGGGAAACCACGGAAAACCATATTCAGGACCACCGACAGTGGGGCTCCAATCCACTATCTCCCGAATGCAAGCTCTAGCACTTAATGTTTTGAATGTGTCGCAGGTAAAATAGAAAAGTATGAATCATATCAGTTTGAAATGGAAATGGCATACGGTATGGCGTTTAGTGACGGGAGTGTCCGAGGACATTTTCGGCTCGCCAGGTGCAGGTCTTTCGATTTGACACCCGTAGGCGACCTGCGCGTCGTTATGAGGAGGAGGAGGAGGAGGAGGAGGATGATGATGATGAAGACAACACATAAACCCAGCCCCGTGCCACAAAAATTAACCAATGATGGTTAAAATTCCCGACCCTGCCGGAAATCGAACCCGGGACCCCTGTGACCAAAGGCCGGCATGCTAACCATTTAGCCATGGAGCCGGACAATCATATCAGTAAGCATCTACGACACAAGGAAGTATCCATTTTCTTTAATGCGTTGTAAAATATATTCCACTGTTGCCTAAAATCTTGGAATCCACTAAATTACCGTCGCTCTTCAGTTTGAAGACAAGATAATTTTGCTGATACTTGCGCTGGTGAAAAATTAGATGTGACAAGAACTCTACGGGATCTCTAGTTTCTCCTGCCATCGAGGCAAAAATACCTTTCCCATTTCTCTGGATATATGAGACGCTTGGTATAGTAGCGGCTGTAGCGTTAATAATTCATGTACAGCTCCAGTATTTGCCTATTGTGAAAGAAAGGAAATAACGGAAAAACATATTCAAGGATGCCGATGGTAGGATTCGAACGCACCATCTTCCGAATGCAGGTACGCGACCCTAACCGCACGGCCAACTCATTCGGTCGCGGAAAGATACACAGACAAAATTATGTATACTGGCCCGATCATACATATTCTACTCTTCACGTAATGATTGAAGTGTAATTAAATATTCCTTGAATCACAGTCTGACCAGGCATGTGAAATGCTAATGTGCTCGATATGATTTTTAAGTATACAGTGAACGCTATAAATTATTGTAATATATTGGAAGAAGTGATCCTAATATAGACAACGATCCTATTTTTAAGGAGTGAGGCACGAAATCATATGGAAACAACATGGTGCACCAGCCCGTAATGGATTACTCGTTTTTGAATTTCTTAATAATAATTTCGCTGAATGGGTAAGTAGTTATACTATTGAGTGCCCTTCATGGTCTCCGGACCTTGCACCTAGCTATTTTTCCCTGTGCAGGATTATGAAGGACAAATTGTTTACTGTCAAATCGACAGATCTGCAGTATTCGAGGGGCTTGATTGAAAAAGACTTTGAAAACACTGTCGATAATAACCCACTGCTGTGTGGTAAAATATGCCAATCTGCGTTGAAAATGTTTTTTGCTATGTACAGACAATCATGGTGGACGTATGAACAGTTTGACTAGCCATATCGACTCTTGTAAATTGATTTTGTAAGTCAGGTTACAAAGGAACGCAAAATGCATTTTTGGAGTAGCGCCTTATGACTCACCCTCTATCGTCATTAACCATTCATAAAATGTTGTTGATTTTAAAAAACTTAGCATTTATCTGTTTTTTTAAATGTTTTTTTACAGTTAAATGAGTTTTGCACTACAAACAACAGAATTCACTAAATATTTATGTGAATCCCCTTGTGAAATACTTTTCAACATACTCTACAATTTCTATTACATTTTTCAGATCATTCATCGTTGCTTTCGGTATCAGCTTTTATTTTTAAAAGTTTATTTACGTCGCACGACACAGATGGTTCTTTTGGCAACGATGGGATAGGAAAGGGCTAGGGTGGGATGGAAACGGTCGTGGCCTTAACTAAAGTACAGCACCTGCATTTGCCTAGTGTAAACACGGGAAACCACAGAAAGCCATCTTCTGTGCTGCTGACAGTGAGGTTCGGACCTACTGTCTTCCAAATATAACCTCAGAGCTGTGCACCCCTAACCGTAAGGACACTTCGAATTCTGTTTAAGAAGTTAAAATGCTTGTCTCCAGATGAGCTGAGTGGCTCAGACGGTTGAGGTGCTGTCCTTCTGACTCCTTCTTGTCAGGTTCGATCCTAACTCGGTCCGGTGTTATATGAAGGTGCTCAGATACGTCAGCGTCGTGTCGGTATCTTCACTCGTAAGTAAAATAACTCTCGTGGGAAAAATTTCGGCAGCTCGGCATCTACCAAAACCCACTGAAGCAGTATCAGTAAGTGAGATGTAAAAACGATAACATTAAAACAATTAATTACTTGAGTCAAAATGGAAGTCTGATACCATTTGCTTATATAAGTAAAATGTATTACCATGAAAATGTACACCTAATTATCTTAAAGATTTTTTGAATTATGATAAAGACCTCTTATAGAAATTGAAGTGACCGAAAAATCATCAACGAATATGTGACAGAATGGGATGTAGCAAGGCATCAAATTGCAACAAAACTTGGTATAGTTTCTCATTCATTTAATTGGTATGTCAGGAAACAGTATTGGAATTAACACGTTTAAAGAACCTCGGTGAGCACTTTTTTTCCTTCTTGTGTTACATCCCTAATATTATTTTGTTTTTCAATAGTTTATTTGCTGTGCTCCCATTTGTTTTAGAGTTATTTGCATTATTTTAAATAATCATTCGTTCTTGTCACTTGAACATGTCGTAAGGCCCCTCACTATGGGTTGCCTCAAACTAATTCCCGTCCACCAACTGTACCCCCTTGCTGGCTTCGGAGTTAACTGTTTCGGATCCGTGATCAAAAACGTATACTAGTTCGGTCCAGATAGGTGAACAATATTAATTCGGTCCGGGATCATTAAGTACAGAGTACTAGTTTGGTACCAAATGGAATATGGAACAGTATTGGTTGGAAATAAACATTTTCTTTACATTCTATGCAGGATTAGAACTATCATAAGGCAGGGTCGCGCAAACTACAACATTGTTTGTTCCTTAAGGTATAGTTTAAAATGTTTATAATCATGCACGTTGCATAGTTAAATTTCAGTCTAAACTTCTAAACTTCAGAGTAGGCAGTGATACCAGGAAGATACTCAGCGAGCAGAGCGAAGTGAAAGTAAAAAAGAGAGCTGTCTATCAGGATTATCACCATCCAGTTAACACCAGCGACCTGGACTATCTCTTGTATGAAGATGACGAAGTGTTTGTTAATAACCACTAATTAGGAACTATTGTTATCTATATAAATAAAATCGTAACGACCGTGCTTGTACATTGACTATTTTGGCAATATTTCCGTATAGAATTGTTATCCGTTTCAGGTGTAATAATGATCATGTGCAATTAGCTTTTGTGTCCAGCAGAAATAGCCCAAAAGGTGTTGAACGTGGAGCAGATTCCTTATCTATCTATATAAATAAAATCGTAACGTCCGTGTGTCTGTACATGACTATTTTGGCGAAATTTTCGTACAGCTATCCTTTTAAGGAGTAATAATGACCATCTGCATAATTTTTACCTTTAGTTTCCCGAAAGTCCTGATTCCCCCCCCCCCTGCCCCAAAATAAAGATTGCGGCACAATTTGCCAGACGAGCTAAAAATGAGAAATTTGGCAAAATTACACGTTTTAGCGTGCAACCGAAGGAAAACTTCCAAGATCTTTGAATTTGTCACTTTTAACCACGAGGAATATCGAAATATGGAGGCAATTTTAATGACGGTGCAGACATTCGTTTCGGGGTGTTTTGTGGCTGGCTGAGCAGTAAGTCCTATCACGAAACGGATGGCACCACCTCTGTTCAATTTGGAGTGATCTACAACTTTGGTCTTATGATTTTCTGTCGTATCTCTATTTCTGGATTATAAGTAAATTTTGCACTTTTAAAACGCATAATTCACACTTTGAAACACTTACAGCAAAGATAGAATCATCAAATTCTACGCGAACATTGACCCATCCAGTAGACATATATGAGCCAAATGCTATGTTTGTATCTGTCACATAATTATCCGAAAAAGTAATGTACTGTGAGACAATCTTACCCAAATTTCGCCCTATTCAACGTTTATAACTCAATCTGACTCATGAATGAATGAGATACGAGAAAATATCATAGGACAAGCTATTTAGGTCCTTAAATACGTCATCTTATGTTACAATCTGTTTGTCGATATGAAGTACCGTTTAGCAGCAGTTAATCTGTAAATGATGGTCTGCAATATTTTAAACACGCACACACTTTCCTATGCTGATGTAAATATATATTCATTGATGTCAATTTGTAGCGAACGAGAAAGGGTGCATCTGTTATTATAATCAATACTCCCCACATCGACTTTGACTGAGAGTAGGACTGGGTTCATTCTACAGCCTCAGGGTAACTGGTATTAGTAAGGATGGCCTACCATTGTAATGAACAATTCCCTTCTCCATTTGACTTGCAGAAGGCAAGGGAGCATGCAATTCTGTTCAAAACTCCCCTACCCGGTAGTGCTTGGCTTTAGGCAAGGATGCCCGCCATTATAAACAAATGTACTCATTTAAATTTGAGTGGAATCAGGCATAGGAGCCTGCTATTTTAATGGAAACTCAACAACTCGGTGTCACTGGACTGGCAGTAGGGAAGTTGCCTGCCATTATACTAAGAACTCCTTAGCTGGAATATGTCTGGAAGTAGGAACGTGGGCCTGTCAATTTAACGAAAACTCTTCAAATCAATTGTGATCGCCCAGTAGGCATTTGGGCCTACTATTTTAATGTAAACTTCTCTACTTGATTGTGAATGGCAGTAGGCAAGTGGGCCTGCCGTTATCATTACAACTCCACAACTCACACTTTACATTGTAAATAAAACGTATGGGGACCTCCCATGCTGTTTCTCGAATAATGCCAAGAGACATGCAATTTAAATAATCTTTTACACTGCATGTACAGTAATTTACTTCGTTATCAGTATACACGGTAGAATACCGTAGCGCAGCACGGGTACATTTGCTACTTCATCTGTATAAATAAAGTTGTAGGGTGTCCGCTGTCAGTAATTTAGTTTGTTTTACCTATTTTACAAATGATGTACCCGCTGGAGATTTAAAGAACTGAAGTACGCCGCCGAACAACGCTGTATGACACATCTTCCATTTTT
Source organism: Anabrus simplex (assembly GCF_040414725.1). NCBI lineage: Eukaryota > Metazoa > Arthropoda > Insecta > Orthoptera > Tettigoniidae > Anabrus > Anabrus simplex. Next base: position 298,653,570 of record NC_090267.1, read on the forward strand.
TACAGTAGAGACAAAGAACGTTAAATAATAAAAATAAATAATAGCCTAATTTAGTCCTTATAACAAGGTAACAGGTACGTTACATCATCACAATACATATTGAATCTTAATCGGCTGTCTCAACACCGAAGTAGTTTTAAAGCGAATATCAGAACAATGATGTATGTGACTTAGTGGAACAACAATGCTGTATTTTTTTAAGAAACTAATAAGACATGGATTTATAAATTTATAAACACAACAAACAAAGAAAAGTCTCAAAAATAACATAATAGATGTAACACTGTAAGGTTATGTAGCATGTAAGTACCATAATTAGCTCGATAGCTGCAGTCGCTTAAGTGCTGCCAGTATCCAGTATTCCGGAGATAGTAGGTTCGAACCCCACTGTCGGCAGCCCTGAAGATCGTTTTCCGTGGTTTCCCATTTTCACATAACGCAAATGCTGAGGCTGTACCTTAATTAAGGTCACGGCCGCTTCCTTCCCACTCATTGCCCTTTCCTGTCTCATCGTCGCCATAAGAACTATCTGTGTCGGTGTGACGTAAAGAAGCTAGCGAAAAAAAGTACCGTAATTACTTGTGCCAGCAAACGCCTCTTTATCAAAAACCAAATTTTACATGCATGTCACTTCAAAACTAATATACCAGTTTTAACATATTTCAAAGAGTACGCACTTTTTCTTCCAATGTCACAAATTGGTAAATCAGTTGGCAGGTGAGGGCCAGTTCATATTACGTGTGCAGAGCAGGGCTGAGCAGCCGCGAACGTGTCTTGGTCAAGATTGTCCCTGCGTATCTTAAATGGAAGTGTTCTCGCTAGACGTCCGTGCCGTGGAAATCAAGGTCTGTTGACCGTCGCGCCGCCTTCACCCCATGGATATTAACTTTTTTGCCTCGTTTATGGTTAATTATCAGTACATATACACAGTGATATAGGAAATAAGAAGAAACCCTCTTTCGTTCAAATGTCGTCAAATATAATGTGACAGCTAGAGTATTAAAATGATAATCCATCTTTCACAATGGTGCCTGCATTCGATATTAGTCGTAAAATTTGAAAAGAACATAAAAATAGCACATACATTAATGTATGAAAACATAAATATCATGAATGGCAATTTTGTGTACTGCAGTAGGAATAAAACAGCGTTGTTCGACTCATATGGAGGTTCTTTCCAGCCACCTCTTTGCCTCTTCGGCTTTTGTATTGCATTCCGGAGTCCATTAACTTCTTCCATTTCACACTATTCCACTGAGACGTGATAATTTCTCATTTCCTTGACCTATTAATTCGTTTCATAATGCTTGGCGAAATATGTATACTTCCAGCGTCCGCCATCTTGTTTGCTATACAGCATTATTCCATTGAATTGCTTCATATACCATATCTGACTTTTACTGCTACCTAGAGATGAATATTTGACCTTCCAGTGAGTTTTACCTGTGTAAGGTATTTCATACATCAATATTCCATGTACCATAGGCCTAAAGCGTTGTCGGCGGCGTACTTCAATTTTCTTCGAGAAGAGACTGTATTTTCTTTCTGTCTTTCCAAATTGTGGAAATCGTTTAGTATGATACACTCAGTTCCTTCTCGATGCTGATATTTGTTTTACCATGTTCTACTCGCCATATTATGTGTGACTTTGCCCCAATATTAAAAAAATATATTTCCTTTTCTTTTGCGGCATTTTCACAGCGATGCTCGCCGTGACTATTTAACACACAGATTGATTTCGGTTCTACAATATTTAGCGTTACATTGTAGTCTGCAATCCCTAAATAACCAACAAACAAAAATCGACTTTGGATGTTATAGCCGATACATTTTTCCGAAAAGGTTGTAAAAATACCGTACGTCGTTTTATACTACATGTCGTAATAAGTGATGTCGTAATAAGCGATATCGTAATAAGCGATGTCGTAATAAGCGATGTCGTACTAAATATTTTTTAAAATACAGTGTTTATATATTATTTAGACGGGACCATCAAATGTTGCCGTTATATCTAATACGTCGTTAAAAGCGATGACGCAATAAAGGTTTTTGTCTGTGTTCTGAAAATAAAACATAAAATTAAGCAAAAATAACTATAAAACTACCGAAAATCGTAAAAATTATTTGATGTCACAATAAAGAAATCTAAAAAAATTCACTTCATACAAATAAACGTTCAATAAAGAAACCTCACAACACCGGGATACTGTAGCAGCAGGTAGTACCTACGTACACTCGATAACATTGATGCCTGTACTTGCATATTCGGACTGAATTGTTACAGTAGATTTCTGAACTCCGAACCGAATTACCGAACTGTAGTCACGAAAGGACTAAAAGTCTTAAGGGCTTTTACTTCTAGTGGTGCTTCCCCCTTTAAGTCCTAATGATTGTCTTATAATGATGTTCTATCAAGAAGTGTTATTTTCGTTAGAAGTAAGCATTGCTTGTGCCGTAGGATACTGAAGAAAACGTAAAATTATTTTGATATCGTTGCGTTTACCGTGCTAAATATTACAAATGCGGCTTACAAAACGGAAGAGCCGATCATGCGTGTCTGGTCACGCCGCAATTCATAGTGTGTAGAGCAGTTAGCACGTGGTATGACTCAACTTTACCGCTGGGAATTATTCGTCAGAATTAACTGATCGTCTTTCTGGGGTGTATAGTTATTTCCCTGTAAGTATATTGTGTTCATTAATTGCATTTCTTTTCGTTGTGTGTATGGTGCATATTGTTTTCGTCTGTTCAGTATTCGTTTGAATACGTACCCTATTTTATTATATCAATCGGCGAGTAATATTTTCAAGTTATAGCTGAACATGTGAAGAGGAAAAGTGGTAAAATTATCAGGAAAAAGGAACAGCAGATGGTGCTTAACGTATCCAAGACAAAGTGTAAGCTGGGTAACAGAAGAAGACGCGAGACATTGCTGATATGTAAGTAGATAGATTTATTTTTAACTCACATTTAAATATTTCTTACATTCTATCTTTTTTCTTCTTTCTCCTTATACTGAATGTATCTATCTGTGCGTGTGTGCTTTCACATTATCATATAAATAGAATATTCGGTATTCTGTATCGTATGTTGCGGAAGAATATTTATCGAATTTTGTGATCAAGTCATTGCATCTCTTGTCATTTGTCAGTTACGAGTAAATTTACCTGACGTGAGCTATAGGATACAACGCGGAGATAGCTAGCGAGTGAAGGCAGGCCCTGATGTCTCGCTGTCTACCAAGCTGTTAGAGGGGCTTCCTGTGTTGTAACCACACAGTCAGGATCATACAGTAAGGGCTGGAATGTGTCGCCTCGCTGTAGCGATGCATGCTGTCATCAGCCTGACAGCACTGAGCAGCGCTTCTGTGAGTCAGGTACAATGCTTTCTGAGCTAGCTTTGCTACTGCAATATCACACTTTTGTACTGACAATCCTTCATAGTAGTATTTGTTTAAAAAGCTGTTCATAAATATACAGTATACCGTGTGATTCAGCCGCCCATTCCAATGTAGTTTTATGCAACCCGCAATATTAATTCCGCTCTGCCGGTATGCTCAGAAAACACAACCGGATATCTTGGTATTTACCGCCTCGCCATGATAGGACACCGTAATATTATACTCGCATTAAACAATGGAAGGCATGAGTGTGCCTTCTAAATCATATGAACCTGATATGACGGCGAAACAATAAATTGATATTGTGACCGCAGTAAACCTAATGCATGCTCTCAGCTGCACAATGTGCGCCACAGTAGAGTAGCTGGCAAAGGCACGAAGAGGGCACACATGTTAGGAGGGAGGTTCGAGCCCGGGGCGAAGATTCCGTTTATTTTCGAATATCTGTTTAATACAGTACGTTCCGCACGTATTATAATTTCAATACCCGCTTTCATGCAAATTGTATGTGAATGCATGTGTTTGTGGCCCTAAGAAGGGCCGATTAGTGAGCAGGCCGGACACATACAGAGCGGAAATAATAGGAACAAAACCACACTGACAATATTTTATCGCAGCAAATGCTGTATGTGATGACCATTTAGGTTAATGGGAGTTTCTGACGAAGAAAATGCAGGTAGCGTGGGCCCGTTATATGGCCCTGAAAGAAATAAGGTCCAATCCCAGGATTCTACATCACACGTTCACTCCACATCGTAATTGATGGGACGCCTGTCGCACCCAGTGAGGATTGCCCGGACTCCAATAGTGCACGTTATGGCGATTAACGAGCGCGAATCGTCCGAGGACGAGATGCGCGATACGAATGCTGGACACATCATTGTCCATCCTTCCTAATAGCCATTGACAGAATTCCATTCGAGTTTCGAAATCCCGCCCATGGAGCTCTTGGTTTAGCTCAAGATGGTATGAGTGAAATTTATGTTCATTCAGTATTCGTCAGACGGACGGCTGGTTGGTGTTCACCTGTTGTGCATTCGCCCTTGTACTGATGTGTGTATTAATACGAACTGCCTCCAAAACCGCCTCTTCTATTTCACCCGATGTAAAGGGCCTATCGCAGGCTGGTGGCTGCTTGGAAATCACGCGAGTTGCCCTTCGGCGTCTTTCAACACGGCGGAATGTCGTAGCAGCCGGGTGTCACCTGTCGGGATACCGTTCCTGGTACAGATGTGGTGTGTTGCACGCGTTTTATCTTGCTTCCCCACAAATGAGGAGCATGTCAACGTATTTCTGTTCAGAACACAAGCCGAATGACCGTAGAGTTTACATTTAGGCCCTAACCAGAGAAGAATGATGAAAACCAGCGTCGTTCTATTCTTTGAATGCGGCAAACGTAGCCCTGCATTTACATATTCAAACATCATACGCTGCAAAAATATTTGAACGATGCAAGATTCGAATCGCCGATTGAACATTCCGCCGATTGCTAGGCTAACGCCTAACCACACCCACTACGCTACACTGCTGGGAACATGCTGGCAGTACGGCGGGAGTAGAGTACGTATGCCATCCGGTTCGGTATTTCAGACATTAATTACTGCACTGTTACCTTGTTTTGTGCATTGATTCCCTCCTTTATTACACCCAGCCACGTGGCACGAAACATGGTCAAAGGATGTCGCTGCATGATTTCAAGGCTCCATGCTTTGTGAGCGGACGATATAACCAGTCGGTTGGGCTCAGAATTGTGTTGCAAAATGTGCTCACTGGACGTCAATACCATACAGTACGCCTCCAGGGGAATAGCCACCTTATAACCATATCGCATGTTAGATGGGTTGCATAAACCTACATTAGAAGGGGTGGCTGAATGTCACGGCATGTTTTTAATTTTATAATGCAGTAACCACAAGATGACTAACTAACTTCACATACTTAAAGATTTCTCAATTATTTTACTCGTGTTGGTGTGTTTTCCTTCAAAACATTCTATATAGATTCTTGAGAGAGACCAGGCTTAATCTACGTATTTAAAAAATGTTGTAGGGGATCCGTTGTCTGTAATTTCGATCATTATGCCAATTCTTCGGATATTTATATGTTGTAGATCAACTCAAGATCGTATCAGTGGTTTTTAGCTTTCTTGTTTATTTGTTTGTTTCTCTGTCTGTCTGTTCCACCGTCACGGCGAAACGGCTGGACAGATCTCGACCAAATTTCCTATTTAGAGTAGGCTATACTAATCCAGGAGCAGGTTCTGACATTCATATTATTTTAAAATAACTGAATATACTGGGGATTTATAGTAAGATTAAAGGAGGTTTTTGATATTTTCTCATACACTATTCATTCTGTGTAAAAATCTGTAGGCTATATGAGAAACGTCCCTTCATTTTACATATATTTTTCTACATAATTTAACTTATTCCTAAAATAACCGAGAAAATTACCATTTTCTGCGGTTTTCATGCTGTGTGTCGTGTGACGGACAAACTCGCAGACCGACAACGAATCTAGTGGTTACCATGGCTACTTCTCTAGCTTCTTGCCAGCAGGGAAGTAACGTGGCTCTTAACATTTCAACAGTACCGTGGAGTGTAACCCATTATTTCAAAGCGTAAGGTGTATTCTGGCATTTGCTATAATGTTTACTGTTTTACTCCTCTACTTCAGTTTTCTGCATTCATTTCTTGCTTCTGCCTTCCTCTTTAGGCTTAAGTAGTAACACCAATCCCATCTGTCTTACTTTCAAGCGCAAATTCGATTTTGAATTATTTGTAGCCAGTTGTTTCGCATGACCTGGTAGTTTCAAAGATGTAATAGCACTTGATTTCGGCATTTTACTTAGAGATTATTCTTTTTTTTTGCTAGGGGCTTTACGTCGCACCGACACAGATAGGCCTAATGGCGACGATGGGATAGGAAAGGCCTAGGAGTTGGAAGGAAGCGGCCGTGGCCTTAATTAAGGTACAGCCCCAGCATTTGCCTGGTGTGAAAATGGGAAACCACGGAAAACCATCTTCAGGGCTGCCGATAGTGGGATTCGAACCTACTATCTCCCGGATGCAAGCTCACAGCCGCGCGCCTCTACGCGCACGGCCAACTCGCCCGGTACAGATTATTCTTACAAACTATTTTTCACGTAATATTCATAATAGGTAGGAAAGTGTTCGTTCATGCTGGCACAAGGTTGGTAAGGAGTTCTTGTGGTAGGGCTTTTCATTCATCAACCAGCATGGTTAACAACTGCTGGATGGTCGTGGTGGGGACGTGCTGCAATACGCCTGCTCAACGTGTTTCACACGTGCTCGGTGGGATTTCAGTCGGAGAAACGGTCAGTCCAATATCCTCTCGTTCCAAGAGCTCCTTCCCCCACTACAGGCTACACGATGTTTCCCAGAATATTCAAAATCCCATGGTAGACCACGTCCCTAATCCAATGGAGAGGTACCGTTACTCCGTCGTGCAGGCAAATTATGTGAATTTATTTTTGTTGCAAACCACAGGAAAGCAGCGTATTTTAGCTACACCTTCTGGTAGTTCGGTAGCTGCAGTCACTTAAGTGCGGCCAGTATCCAGTTTTCGGGAGATAGTGGGTTCGAATTCTTTCTTTCTTTCTTTCTTTCTTTCTTTCTTAATCTTTTATCCTCAAGGGTTGTTTTTACCTCAGACTCAGCGAGGGATCCCTCCTCTACCGCCTCAAGGGAAGTGTCCTGGAGCGTGAAACTTTTGGTCGGGGATAAACCTGTGAAGGAGGACCAGTACCTCGCCCAGGTGGACTCACCTGCTATGCTGAACAATGGTCTTGTGGGGAGATGGGGAGATTTGAAGGGATAGACAAGTAAGAGGGAAGGAAGCGGCCGTGGCCTTAAGTTAGGTACTATCACGGCATTTGCCTGGAGGTTAAGTGGGAAACCACGGAAACCCAGTTCCAGGATCACTGAGGTGGGAATAGAACCCACCTCTGCTCAGTTGACCTCCCGAGGCTGAGAGGGCCCCGTTCCATCCCTCTTACCACTTTTCAAATTTCGTGGCAGAGCCGGGAATTGAACCCGGGCCTCCATGGGTGGCAGCTGATCACGCTAACCACTATACTGTCCCTTTACTGCGTACTGCGTTCAGAGGGTCCCAGGTTCGATTCCCGGCCGGGTCGGAGATTTTAACCTTCATTGGTTAATTTCAATGGCTCGGGGGCTGGGTGTTTGTGATGTCCCTACCATCCCTGCAACTCACACACCACACATAACACTCTCCTCCACCACAATAACACGCAGTTACCTACACATGGCAGATGCCGTCCACCCCCATCGGAGGGTCTGCCTTGCAAGGGCTGCACTCGGCTAGAAAAAGCCACACGAAACTATAACTACTATCGCCGTAAGACCTATCTATGTCGGTGCGACGTAAAGCAACTTGTAAAAATAGAATACTCCTGAAATGACAAATAAAGCCAGATACAACTCATCGATAAAACAAAATAGAAGGGAAACGTTGGCGTAATAAGAGTTCAAGATTATCCTGGGCGTGGAACCTCTGACAGTGGTTCGATATCTACAGTACGTCCACTCTGGTACATGAAATACAAAATACGAGAGTCTATATCGTCGTGGTCGCCAACCTTCCATGTGGAAAAGGCATCAGAAAAACTACTTTTACAGTTTCAGGAGATGAATCGAAGAATGAGTGTGCGGGAGAAGATCAAGTACAACCTATCTGTTCCTTGTAAACCTAATGCCTCGTGGTCAGAAGAGAAGAAGAGTTGAGAGAGGGAGGTTATATAGGGAAAAAAAGTGAGGAACATGGTGAGGGTATGTGAAAATAGGAGCAGACTGAGATAAGGGGTTCGTCGTCACCTATTCACCTATTCCCAAGTTAACACACTCTGAGTTATTTCGGAGCCTCTTAAAGCCAATATAATTATTTTGCATTACCGTTGGACACGAGAATTAGTCTGGTTTTCTTATCCTTTTCACGGGCAAGGTGATAAGGATCTACTTATCTGATATTGACAAATACGTGTTATCGTAAAGAATGCCACTGAGTCACTTCTGTCTCTTCCCGAGGGTAAATGCGGCCTTGGTGAGCCGAAACATATTTATTCAACGCCATCTGTAACCACTCGTCGTTGTTTATTCTCCAAGCGTCTCCCGCTACAAAGCCTACTTTTTACACGAGTGCCAGGCTTTAGTAGTGCGGTGAAAGGTGTGACTGGAAGGCCAAAGAGTGTTACTTTTCCCAATGAATCACCTATCTCATGATACATACGCGTCAGATGACGACTTGATGAGAGGCCTTGTAGGAGACTCGGTTATACACGAGACAAAACATCAGTTCTGGAGTGTAACAAGTACCTCAGAACAAATTGGCCTCTAGGATCTTTAAATAGCAAGATGTAGAACGAGTCACAAACTTACCTCAATATGAGTCACTGACTGTACTTATTTGCAGGTTTCCTATCTGGCTGTCTTGCAGTTATCTGTCAGTCGTCATAAATACACTTCTCGCCCACAACAACAACTATCGCTTGCAAAATAACAGTTTTCACGAGCCATTACCACTGATTACAAAGCAGAATATAAACCGTTGAACCGAAATTGACAAAATGTTTAACAGAATGCTAATTAAGGTAAAACTGAAAAGTTTCGAAAATATAGTTCAGTGTAATGAGTTATTAATTAATCATGTGTATCTGTAACTATGCCAAGTCATGACTTAATCATCTAACAATCTCCAACAAACAATCATCTAAACAAAGGCTGTATTCTGGACATTGCACCATCACTGCAATTTTCCATCGGATTCGCTGCCACTGCCACAGCTGCTGTCATCGTTATCATTGGATAATTACAATTAATTCAATTTTCTCCCTCAGATTTCCTCCCGTTCGTAGCACATATTCTCTTTCTATCCCTTTCAGTCACGCATGTTTTATAATTGGCCTAAAATTCTAAAATTTGGCACACTTGCTATATGAAACCTTGTGAATAATTACTGTATATCTGAGCTTGCAACGCCTAGGTCGAGCAGTTTTCGATATTTTTAATGTGCATTGTAATGTACATTGTGACTCGAAGGTTGCAGAGCACAAGACAGAGTTAATATTATTTATACAGTTTTATTCAATATATCCAAGTAAATAGTATGTAAATTAGTCATAAAATAATTTCCAAAACAATATACCAAAATTCTGAATAAGAATATACCAAAATAGTATTACTAAAAATCTGCCATAAAAGAAGAAAGAAAGAAAATTTCTGGTAAACGGCCAAGAAGTAACCTAAAAGTTTGATATTGGCAATTCAGCGCCTAGGATTGCCTTCTAGTTTACTGGAGACACTAGTTAATAGCATAGAAACAGTGCCTGAAGAATGAAAAACGTTCTTCCTCTACAGATTTATGGAGTATGATAATCCTGGAAGCAATTGCGTTCCCTCTTTATGCAAAGATGAACTTGACGTTCTAGGTGCAAATGCGTTCTGTAGCATTCTGAAGCCTTGCATCATGATGCAATTTTTTTGCCATCGAACCCTGGCATGTGGTTAGTTTGATCCAAACATACTTCGTTGATTGGATGCTGCTCAGCTTGCTTGTGTCTCTTCACTTCTGGTACATCACAATCTGTATTAGCACTTGGACGGCCCCTCTTTTTAGGCCGCACTTTTTGAGAGAGGATCAAAGATTCACCGATGTGTTGCCTGAAGTGAACCAGGTCCTGAAAGTTATTTCCTGGTACACCAAGTACTTTGACATCCCTTTTATATTCCAACCAGCTGTTGGTGCAAGCCAACCTTTGAGGCACAATGTACATTAGAATGTACATCCCACTTTATAAAAATCTCAGGGTGAAATCAACTAATTATCTGCAGTTTATTTAACATTTCCTAGCATATTCATCTATTTTATTTAGAATATGATGTTGTATGAACTTCAATCCTCACGTATTACAGCAGAAATTTGCCTTCAGATAATAAACTGTTTGCTGACGTCATAAACAGCAACCACGCAGCGGAGCAATTCCTGGTATTTTGCAGGTAAAACCGCCAGATGCCGGGCCAAGTTACTCAGTAGTGACACGGAAGATGTACATCTCAATGCACATTGTGACTCAACGGTCGCACTGCATCAAATATTTCCTAACCGGATACCGTAATATCGATGTGCCTTATAATGTACATGGTGACCGAACTGGCTAGTTTATCCACATGATTACAGGCACAAACCCAATTCTCTACTTGGAGTTGTGTAAATATCTGTTCATAAAGGGTTTTTTTTCTTTTTGTGCTATTTGCTTTACGTCGAACAGGCACAGATAGGTCTTATGGCGACGATGGCATAGGAAAGGGCTAGGAATGGGAAGGCAGCGACCGTGGCCATAATTAAGTTACAGCTCCAGCATTTGCCTGGTGTGAAAATGGGAAACCACGGAAAACCATCTTCGAAGCTGCCGACAGTGGGTTTCGAACCCACACATTCTGAATGCAAGTTCACAGCTGCGTGCCCCTAACCGCATGGCCAACTCGCCTGGTACAAAGGCGTTTAACGTACGTATTATTAAAAAGCAACATACTGTTTAACTTCGGATCAGATGAGTTCTAGTGGGTTGTGATCAGGTTGATATGGATCCAGTCTCAATCCACTAGCAGCCATTATTTTGATTCACTCATCCATACAGAGAATTGGCTTTCTTTAAGCAACTGCTAGTATCATTCTCTGTCCAACCCGTCATCACGAACCTCCCCTTCCCTTCCCTTCCCTTCCCTTCCCTTCCCTTCCCTTCCCTTCCCTTCCCTTCCCTTCCCTTCCCTTCCCTTCCTGTGCTATCACTGTGCTTCAGGTGGATCTGCCAGTCAGCTTCAGACAGGCCCTTTAGCTAGCTTTGCTTTCTTTCTTATGTGTCAAATATATCTGAGGGTGCAAAAACAATATATGAAGCATTATCCCTCTTCATGTGTAACCATGTAACCATTATTGCAGCTCAATATACTAATTATTTTCTGATCAAATCTCATAACATGATGCTGATAATGATGTTTTTAATGGGGTTAACATCTAGGTCATTTACGCTCTCTCAGATCGTATTATATTTCATACCTTATCTTAAGAGAGTTGCTGGCCACGTATGTCTTCTAAAGAGGTACTATACAACCAAGCGAGTTGGCCATGTGGTTAGAGGCGCGCAGCTGTGAACTTGAGTTCAGAATGTGTGGGTTCGAACTCCACTGTCGGCGGCCTTGAAGATGGTTTCCCGCTGTTACCCATTTTCATACCAGGCAAAAGGTGAGGCTGTTTCTTTATTAAGAACACGACTGCTTCTTTCCCACTCCTAGCCGTATACTATCCCATCGTCGTTGTAAGACCTGTGTGGGTGCGACGTAAAGCGAAGTGTACACAGGAAACAACAAAAAAAGGTACTGTGCCAATTTTATTTTCGTCTGATCGATCTTCAGGTTCGACGACCAATGAAAACCATTGATAACTGATCAAACAACGACTGAATAAGACGTTCCCTAACCTTTGAAATAACAATAGTTTGATTATTTCCGTACATATATCTGGATGGAAATATTGAACGATATTTTAGCAATCAAGGGAAGACCTCGAAGGGAGATAGAAAAAGTGGGGTAGATCTGCCTGGATGTCAGCATTACCAAGAAATGGGGAGGATATTAGAAGGACCGCAAGAATACTTGCAGCGACAAGGTAGAGCCTATGGAAGACGATTACCTCAATGCCGTATACAGAAAATGAATGTGTGCGTATAAGTACAATATAATATTATCTTCTGCAGTCATGGATATACCCAAATCCTGTATTACATCTTATATTTAAAATGTTAGAAACGCACTCTTATGTTACTACGAAAGTCACCGGACATCGAAGTTTGAATTGGTTGGTTTTATTGATGATGAAGATAATGATGATGCTTGTTGTTTAAAGGGGCCTAACATTGAAGGTCATCGGCCCCTTGTTGGTTTTATATAACCCCATTAGTCACCTTAATGTAGGGATGGAAGTTAGCGGCCACCCTCACGCCAGTCATCTCCATTCAGGCCATGAAGTCCCTTGGAGGGGTGGAAGGTAAAGGCTTCCACCATCTGTAACCTCGGCTCTTAATGGGGTAGAGGGGTTAGCTCTACACCCGGCCGCATTTTGTGCGTAGGAATTATCCTGGTACTCATTTTTGGTGTAGGCTGAGTGAACCTCAGAGCCATGTGCACTTCCGGAAGTGGAAATCTCGTTTCTCCAAATTTTCGAATTCTTGACGGGGAATCGAACCCATGTCCTTCCGGGTGAACCGAGCAGCCTTTACCGCCTCGTCCAGGCAGCCCCGCCCACACGCCAGGAGGGTCTAAATTCTTCCCCGGTCCTCTAAGATTCCAGTAACATGGGCAACAGGATCTGAAAAAAAAAATCATCGCCGAGAAATGTGCTAATATTTGCAAAAGGAAAACATGAGTTTACGCGCTATTTTATCAAGATAACGCAGCCGGCAGAAGTCCGAAGGCGTTGCTAATTTAGTATATCTTTTAAGTCATCGAAATGTACGCTTCCACTAAAACTCCCTTACTTAATGCAAACAACATATTTCTATCTATTAACTGGACTAAACACAGATATCACAAAGAAATGTGATAAAATCAGAGAAGAAATAGCCACCAAGTTTTACAGTTGCAAGGAGATTTTTGGCAGTTCTGATGTGCCAATATTTAAAAATGGTTCTAGAAATGTTTTCTTCAACATCGGACTGCACTGGTAAGGTAATATTTTTTCATATCCAGAATACTTCTTCAGAAAGTTAAATCAAACCATGAGGATGCCATGTGGTTCGCGAGCTATACAAAATATATCCTGGTGTCAGTATGATAGTACCAATCTTGCGAGTCAGGATATTCTACATAAGAACCTGTAAGAATAATAAACCTCAGCTGCACTGTGCAGGTATTTTGATCTGACACCATCTAGGCTGCTTTCGTACCAATTCTGCCATTCTATTTAACTGATGTTTTTGCATGTCGACTTCATACAACATGAAGAGCTCAATGGACTCTCTTCTGTCCCTCAAAATTCCGTCTCCCATTGCCAGGTTTAACCCGCGTTCTTCAGAACGCGGAAGCCGAAACTCTGTCAATGATCCACAGGACGAGAGCTGTAGTACCCTCATGGAGTAATTTGTATTACGAAATGAACGCTCCTTCAAATAATCAGCCTGTTGTAAACAGTTAGTAATGCTGGTAATCAGTAGGTTTCGTGTCAGAATGCATTTACTCTCAAGATTTGTTCCTAGTAAATTGTATGAAATACTTGTTGATTGAAATGGGAATTCTATTACTGTAACTGACGTTTAAGAATTAATTAAGTGCTGAACGTTCTACTGGGAAATCTAAACACGTATATGCTGAGAGGACTAATTGCCTTGCATCGAAACGTATACGATATTCTCAGGTGAACAAACACTGATCTCCATTTACTATATGATACGTATCGTTTGGGACCCAGCAAGTTTATCCATTCTACTGGAGTTTCTCGTCTTCAATGTATTGTGAAGTTGCTTTGTGACGGCAGTTCCCTGCACGAAGCAAGGGACTGTTACATCATAAAATAAGAACTAAAGGTCCTTCCGTTTGAGAACACAATTCAATAAAAGACATCAGAGTAACGCCCAGATGACAGAATTCAATACTTCTGTAAAGGATGAGACTGTCTCCTAGGGTATTGGCCTCTCGAGATAGCGTCCTTTCTCGTAAGTTCACTGTCCCTCCATGATTTTATTACTATTTTCAAAGAAAATTTAAACCTACGATTTCTTTTTGGAAATAACTACTTTGGTAGCACAGCCAGTCAGTCATTGGCCTTCTGTCCCAAAGATAGTCAGTTCGATTTCAGGTGAGGTCGATGTCATTTGAAGGCGCTCGAATGTAATACAACTTATGCCTTTCTCCAGTCTGTGGGAACACGAAATTAAACACTTAGAACACTGTAACATACCTGTAAAAATGTGTAACAGCATGACGTGTTTCATTCTACAAGAACGTCCTCAGATTATATCACATCACGCGTATACTTGTTGTATGTACAATATTGTATACATTGCGTAGATCTGTCAATGATTGTGAACGAGTGATATTATGAACAAGTTTGACAAATTACAACCTGTGGTAATAAAGTTCGGTGAATAGTCCTATACTATCAACATAGACGAACAATGTACGGAAGTGACCTCACTTTCCTTCGAAATTGTCCCCTCCCATAATTATGCACTGCTGAGATCGGCGATACATGTACTGGAAACTTTGCAAGAAGGCTTCGTTTGGGATGGTGTTCAAAAGCCTCGTCACGGTTCGTTGGATGTCAGGAATGTCATCAAATCTCTTTCTTTTCAAGGCGAGTTTGAGTCGTGGGAATAGGAAGAAGTCTGGAGTATTGAGTTCGGGCAAGTATGGGAGATTTTCAAGTTGCACCACCCTCTTATTTGCCATGAACTGTTTGACGATAATGGCTGTGTGTGGGCGAGCGTTGTCATGGACAGAAACCATGATCCTTTTTGTGCGTACTGGAGTCGTACATTGCGTAGACATTTCATGAAACGGGTCAAAATTTCAATGTACCGTGCAGCATTCAACGTCGTTCTCTCAGATCGAAATTCCTTGTGGATAATGACTTGACTATCGAAAAAGGTGATGAGCATCGTTTTGATGCGTGACTTTTCGGCTCTGACCATTTTCCGACGAGGGGATCCCGGAGAACGCCATTCTATGCTTTTCCGTTTCGTTTCGGGGTCGTACCTAAGACACCAGGTTTCATCCTCAGTTAAAATACAGATCAAGAAATTTGGTGTCGCATCTGCCGTTTCGACAAAATCCTGTGAAGCCTTTAAACGTGCCTGCTTCTGATCGTCAGTCAAGTAATGTGGCACAAGACGAGAACACGTTTTCCTCTTCTCTAACTTCTGGGTAACGATTTGTCGCACGGATTCACGGTAATCTGCAGTTCATCCGCTATCATGCGCACAGTTAATCGCCGATCGTTCGTGATTAATGTCCTCAACTTCTCAATGTTTTCGTCACTGACGGCGGTCGCCGGTCTTCCGCTACGGGAGTTGTCAGAAACTCTTTCCCGGCCTCCTCTAAAACGGGCGAACCACTTCAAGGACAGTGCTTGATCTTCATAAACACTTACCAGCATCGCATGCGTTTATTTCTGTGTCTTGCCAAGCTTAAAACAAAACTGTACATTGATATTTTGGTCGCTCATGTTCCTGTTCGCCGTTGATAACCAACACACTAAACTCGAACTGTGTCAAACAGGTCTTACACGGCACACTCACGATGCTCAACTGAACAACGTTGGGTGCAGGTGATCAAAACCTGCTGCTACGCAGGTGCAGCTTTGTGTGTTGCCGAATCGACCGTTCTGACTTCATTCACCGAACTTGATTTTCACAGGTTGTATAAGAACGTTTAAATCTATTTTCAACACTTCCGTATATTTGAGAAATGTTTTTGTGATCAACTTGAAATCAATACTGAATTCAGATCCATTACCACTAGCGCAAACTGGACTGATTTCAGGTTACTGGCCTCGATTGTGACTAATACAAGCATGTCAGTAGGGGAGGTCGGGGAAGGTAGAGATGGGGATATAGAATTTTTTTTATTTTTACCATTTGTTTCACGTCGCGCCAACACACATAGGTCTTATGGCACCGATCGGTTAGGGGCTGGCTAGGAGCGGGGAAGAAGCGATCGTAGCCGTAATTAACGTACAGTCACAGCTGACAGGTATTAGCAAATGAATGCATGATAATGATTTTTGGAGAAATGAATTTCCAGCAGTGAATTAACACACGAGAGGTCACGCCCACGGCAGTTTGCCACACTCTTTAAATATTTGTTAATAATTTCGTTGCTAGCCGCTGTAGAGGTTAGGGCGCTCGTTTCGTCCTTCCCCTCCCTCTCTAACGCCTGACGTTGATTCTCGTCACTGAATTGCCTACTGCGTTCCGGAGTAGATTAACTTCCCTTTCACTCTCGCATCTGCCACGGCAAACTGCTTTCGTGCGACCCCTCGCGTAGTGCATTCTGTTACGGAGTAACGCAATTTAAAACCTCCCCCGAGAACCTATTTTGAACTGGCAATATCGCCGTAGAAAATCTTAATCTTTCTGTATGTCTAAGCGGATGGTTTCCCTCGTACTACTATGTGCTTTGGTGATACTCATCGAACTTATTTATATTTCTTATTGTGGACTGATGGCAACGTCTTTGGATTATCGCATTTCTGTATTGTACGGACTGTTTCATTTCTCTTCTAATAAGTGCTGCAATTATCCGCCAGTCACCCACAATAAGTTTCCCCTCCCCAAGCGCTCTTCTACCTATCAGAGCGCGGCTACTTCCTGTTGGAGCAAACCTCGCCATTTTGACCGCTGACAGTACGCGTGGGGAAGTCATGGCGTGCGGTTGTGTTAATTGGATTTTTAAGATGTTGGCCTCATGTTGGAGTATAGACCCCGGCTGAGGGTCTTGAGATGTGGGTTTTAAACCCAAATTACTTTGTTTCCTGCATCGTCCTATTATGATACTTTTCAGCTAATTTTGACCAGGGAAACCAAACTCATCAGCAAGCATCTGTAAGTATGTGAGGAACTAGCTCATCAAGCCTGAGCGTCAGCTTCACCCAAGTAAGTGGCTTCATCATTTGGCAAGTTATATCCTGTGATTATGAAACTGCAAGGAAATTCGTGTGATCCGTGTCTTGGAATTAACTCTTTCAAGGTGGAATTTAGTGAAAATAATTATTTAGGAAATTACTAAGCGGACAGACGTGTGGCTAATTCTAATAATGTATCAAAATTATTGGCATGTAAAGACTACGAAAATAAGGAAATACTTTTTAAAATAACTATCATTTTCACCAGTTAATGTATTTCATTCATCATGTAAATTCAAAATGTGTTGGGCAATTAGTGGCCTTTATACTGCGTGAGGTTCTGCAGAAGCATATAATTCTAGTTTTCTTGTAAAAAAAAACTGCCGGGCTGAGTTTCTCAGACGGTTAAGGCGCTGGCCTCCTAACCCCAACTTGGCAGGTTCGATCCTGGCTCAGTCCGGAGGTATTTGAAGGTGCTCAAATACGACAGCCCCGTGTTGGTAGATTTACTGGCACGTAAAAGAACTCCTGCGGGACTAAATTCCGGCACCTCGGCGTCTCTGAAGACCTTAAAAAGTAGTTAGTGGGACGTAAAGCAAATAACATTATTATTATTATTATTATTATTATTATTATTATTATTATTTAAAAAACTTGCTTCTTCTATTTTTCTGGTATTGTATACTTTCGTGTTTCCTGATTTTATTTTTGTGTTTCTGGCCTTTGTTGTGCCTTGTACCATGTTTGGTTTGCGGGCGTATGTTTTCGTTGCTATGGTAACGATTTGCGTTTGGGGGCGTGATGGTGATTGTTGCCTGTGGGTTTGGCGTGTTGATTGTGGAGCCTGAGTTTACTGAAGAATTTTTCGATTTATGTGGAAGATTTCTTTGCTCCTCACTTGATCTCTTACGGTTTTCTTCCTTTTCCCCCCTATTTAACTGTGTGTGTTTTCCGTTTGCTGATCTTATTTGACCCCTTGCAGTTTATAAATTGGGCTAGAGTTCTATGCTCCTGCGAAGCCTCATCTTACTAAGAAAGTTCAACGAAACTCGTTAATTGATTGGCTTTCCCTAGGTTTAATACGTTAGCTTTAATTTCATTTTAGTAAGTCTAACAAACGGGCCCGTGTAAACCTTCTGTAAACAATTCAAGTTTTAATTCGTATCATTTCCTGTTATTATGGTTATGTTATCAAAGTGTACTATTTCTGGTAATGGATTTAGTGCCTTTAATTAGTACAATTATCTGTTTTAAGTTAATGATTTCCATCAGTATCATTTTCTGAAAAGGACTACGTTTTTCAGTTTCATCCGTGTATTTTCTATTATTCACTAATTGTTTTTTGAACTACTTAAAATACTTTTATTCCCTCAGGTAGGACGATGTTCTTTTGGTTTCATGTTAAGTTTTCATTCTTTAATTAAAAGCTTATTTCATTGAAACCAGTGTCTCATTTCATTATCTGTACGGTTCAACGCCAAAACAAGGGATTTTTATCCATTTCCTCTGGGAGTTTTATTTGGGCCTTGCTGGGTAAGTAACTGTTGGATGTAATTTTCCTATCCTTGTGTCTGTTTTCCTTAATTTGTTTAATAAATACTATTTATTTAACACCGGTTTATAGGTAGTACCGGCCGGTGCATGTTTGCTAACCGCTAGTGTGGTGAGTTTACCCCACTGGTGGCTTAATTCCTACATGACTGCATTTCCAAGAAAGTTTCTTAAGTAATGTTCATGAGGTTTATGGTGGCTTTCAGTGAAGTGTGGTGCTGTAGGTTTATCTTGAATTGTGACCAAATCATTCATTGAAATGTACAAATGCAAACGTTGAGGCAATTTGCTCACGCGCGACCTCTCGCGCTCTTTAAATACTCACGTAATTTTACCAGATTTTACCAAAAAATTCATTCCTTTTTTACATTGAGAAAATATTGTTATTGGGTATTTATGTTAGTACTAGTTGAAAGGCAGTTAAACAGGGTATAAATTTTGTATCTTTATCACAGCATTCACTGCTAAATGAAAATACCAGCTCATTAAAATATTAAGCGTGAGCAATATGCCATCGCGCGACCTCTCGCGTTCTAAAACGGGCGTGACCTCTCGCGTGTTAAAGATTAAACTAATGAGCAAACTTCGTTTTGGCAGCAGATTGCTACTCCGACCGTCTTATGGGCGATTATTATATCACTAAATTTAAAGTCATACAAAATACCCATCTAATGTTTCAGCACTTTCCACATGGATTCACACACGTGTAATGTAATTATTCAATTATTTCTCCCTGAACACTGTATAGAAATGTGCACATTTCCACTGAAATGTATTCACACATATGCATTGTTCTTATTCAAGAAATCTAATAATATAATCAAATGTTCGACCATAAAACGTGGCAGTTACAACCCCACCTGAAACCAAATTTCAATGGCTGTGATATCGACTTCATAATGTTAGTTTCTGCAGCAGCTGCCAACAGATCCCAATCGTCACGCACATATGCGACTTGGGCCGTTCTTGCAGCGCGAACTTCAACTTCTCCTGATAACGAGTCATGCGATCTTGGAGTGATTCAGACCGTTATGAGCTCGTTTGCTGACCATCAGAAAGATTCATAGATGAAAAAGGAACCCCACTAACAGCCCACGAGACGCATGTGTATTAAGAAAATTGGGTGTTGTAGCTTCATTCACTGAAGCATATTATTTCGGAACTTCCTCTGGTTCAGTGGGTTCAGTTTTCTCCTCGTCATGACCGGATTTCTCCATATCTGGGGTTGTTGTTGGAACAAATTCGATTGCTGCATCCCTAACTTAACATTATGTACTAAACGTTTCAAAACATGAATAAAATTCACACCGAGTTCAATAGCTGCAATCGCTTAAGTGCGGCCAGTATCCAGTATTCGGGAGATAGTAGGTTCGAACCCCACTATCGGCAGCCCTGAAAATGACTTTCCGTGGTTTCCCATTTTCGCACCAGGCAAATGCTGGGGCTGTACCTTAATTAAGGCCATGGCCGCTTCCTTCGCACTCCTAGCCATTCCCTGACCCATCATCGCCGTAAGACCTATCTGTGTCGGTGCGACGTAAAGCAACTAGCAAAAAAAAAATAAAAAAAAATTTCACACTCATATGATATACGGTATTTATAAATTAAAATATGTGAATATTGATTCATCATCAGATGAAGAAGTCGCTAGATGCAGTGTGATGAATTCAGAACAGTTCTACGTAAAATGATAGGGATATTAAAGGAAGTAGAGGGAGACCAAGGCAACCATGGTAGACTCAGTTTATGAATCGTATATACACTGACTTAGCAAATGTCATGGGATAGTCACCTAATAGCGTGTGAGGCCTCCTCTGGCCCTGCGAACTGCAGTGAGACGCCGTGGAGGTAAGTCGACAAGTATCTGGTAGTCCTCTGGACGCAGCTGACACCAAATCATTTGCAGAGCGGCCGCCAATGCTGGTCTGTTCATGGGTGCAGGATCCATGGCACGGAGGCTGCGTTCCAGGACATCCCAGATATGCTCGATAGGGTTCATATCGGGGCTCCTGGGTGGCCATGGCAGTCGTTGGACCTCCGCTGCATGTTCCTGGAACCATTCCCGGGCGACGTGTGAGCGATGTTGCGGCGCGTTATCATCTTGAAATACCGCAGAATCGTCTGGGCGCTGGAAGGACAAAAATGGGTGGAGATTGTCACCGAGAAACGCAACATACCGCGCACCATTCAAAGTATCTTCCAGAACAACTACGGGGCCCATTCCATACCAGGAAAATGCACCCCAGACCATATCAGAGACACCAGCGCCCTGGACCACACCTTCGAGGCAGGCGGAATCCATCGCTTCATGTAGTCTGCGCCATACACGGTGCCTCCCATCGGCATGGCGCAGTTGAAATCGTGATTCATCCGACCATATCACGTAACGCCATTGTTCCTGTGTCTATCCCTGGTGACTGGCGACAAATGCGCGTCGTTGTGTCCGATGGCGTTGGGTTAACAGTGGCACCCGTGTGACTGTACGGCCGGTCGTTTGTCTGTTGTGGACGGTGACACCCGCATTCAACCATTCACGATACACCCTGGGTACAGTTGATCACGTGAAGCCGATCTGCCTCACCACTTCCGAAATCGGACTTCCCATCCGTCGGGCACCAACCACCATACTCTGTCAGCTCACGACGACGACGTTCCATGTTACACCTTGCACATGCACGCACACTGCTCACACGGTCTCCTATACAATGCCGCTGGCACAGGGGGCGTGTGGTGCGCAGACAACACACCTGCGCATCAGTGCTCCGCTATCCCATGACATTTGCTCAGCCAGTGTAGAAATTAAACGGCGGGTACATTCTACTCTGTTCACTTTCAGAATATTGATCTGAAAATGTAATATCTGAGAAATTATCCTTTAAACATTTACGTAATGTAGCCTAGGTTAAAGTGATTCGGTATCTCTTCTTTTCTCGCTCAATCACGCCTAAACATTTGTACCAACTAAGCTGAACCTGGTACGGATATACCTAAATTGCTCCTTTCAAATAAAAGTCTATTGCAGTTGTTCAATAATGTTCCATAATGAAGGCCGTTATTATGTAAGTATTGACAGAACTCGTGCGTGATGTTTTTGCGCTATAAGCCAAAATAATTAGTGTAAACTGTTGGATATATCACTAAATAAAGCCCGGCGTGTGGTCTTAAAATTCATTTCGCACCATGAAACGAACGCCACGGGCATTTTCTTCTTTTCTTTATATTTTTACACTTCTTGTTTGTTGTTTCACGTCGCACTAACACAACAAAGGTTTCCAGGGATGCAAAGCTGGGGAAAGGCTAGGACTCGGAAGTTAGCGGCAATGGCCTTAATTAATGTACAGCACTAGCAGTTGCCTGCTCTGAAAATGGGAAACCACAGAAAATCATCTTCAGGGCTGCCGACAGTGGGATTCGAACGTACCATCTCCCGAATGCAAGCTCACAGCTACGCGACACCACCTGCACGGCCAGCTCGCTCGGTGCATTTTCATTGTGATTCTTAATGGCTCCCTAAGAAATTCGGCTTGTATGTGTTACGGCAGTAGGCACGCGTTGCAGTGCACCTGCCGGCCGAGCGCTGTTTGGGTGGGTATTTGGCCGGTTCCTTGTAGGTCCTGCTAATTCAGACTGGATACCGTAGTGTGCGAAGCTTGCTGCTTAAAAGCAGTGATTGGAGAAGTACAAAATAAAAGTAAATGGGCTCAATTACAGTTACCTGGGACAAAATGTACCCAAGTACAATTACTATTTTTTTAAAGTGATCAGTAAAATTACAATCAAAATTAGAATCATTTCTCAGAACGCGAGTCTTTAGGGAATCTCTGATTTTTCACATGGGCATGAAATTACAGCAAAATTTGCAAAGAAAGAAACTTGACTTCATTTTGTGTTATTTAGCATAGAGTTTGTATGTGGCTATCATCACTAGGTGAAACTAAACAGACTTGCAAAGTTATTGCTCACAAGCAAAAATAATGACACATCACTTCCGGGTTTGCATTATTTTCAGAATAATCAAGTCAAATAGGGACATGGAAATGCCTTAACCCCTTCACCGTTACATATTTATTCCAGCTCCACTCCAGACCACGTAACCTCTGTAGGTGGGAGCAGTGGAACAACATGTACGCTATCCCCTGCCTGTCTTTAGAGGCGAATAAAAGGGAAACCAAGGACTCGTAACTTGAGAGCATGGATTGGCGAACACGGTTCCGCTAGGTGAGTCTGGCATTGCTTCCATTTACTTTTGTCAGTGTCTTCGATCAACTATTATTCTTTCCCTCCTCCGACAATATTATAGGTTTTCGAGCCTAGGAAGTCTTTCACTTTTATACCCTTCTTGGCCCTTTCCTTTCTTTTGTCGATAACTTGACTTTTCATTTTCTTTCTGATTAGTGTTAATACAGGTTGGTTGCCCAGTTTTACTTCCTGTTTAAACAATTATCACCATCTAGACCACGTAATACACGATTAACTAAATATTAACCAGTAACCACTACAACATGCTAGTAAATGAAAGAGTGCGAGTCGCATCCTGGAATTATATTCCTGGCGCGTGGCCTGGAGAGTGCTAAGCTCTCGATGCGATATATATCGATTACGGGAATGCAATGAATAAAAATTTTATTTCAATTAGTAAATTACGAGTAAAAATAGCATTTTGTGAAAAGTAACGATTACGAGTAAAAATTACTTTTAAAAAAGTAATCGTAACAAGTAATTCAATTAGTTTTACTCAATTTCTTCCTAGTTGTGCTCAAAAGTTGTACGTTAACGAAGGGCAAATACTTATGTCAGTGACATTGCCGGCGATCATGCCATCAACGACGTGTACGTTCTGCTATTCCGAGATGAATGAGAAGTATTAGGCCGGAATCCCAACTATACAGACAGACATAGTTTTGTCTGTCTGTCTGTCTGTTAGGTCATCAGCCCAGAGGCTGATTGGATCCTCAAATAGCACCACCAAAGGTTATGCGGTTAGAAGGAAACCGCAAAAACCAGTAGCAGCACCAAAATGAGGCGTACTAGGCAAGATGATGAGTGAGGTAGTTTGCCATTGCTTTCCTCACTGGGTCAGAAAGTGCTATTGCAGCACGACTGACCCTATGAGCAACACCTTTCATAACACTCAGATGCACTAGCCGTGCTCCGAATGTCATTACTCAGCAGTACCCATACCCCAGCAGCTTCCATATTGTCACAGCCATGGATGAGACTGGGACTTCGGTGAAATCTACACTTTACTCTGGCCTGTGCCAAGAGATGGATACAAAAGTACTGTATCCACCAAGAAATGGCAGCAGGCAAGACATAGTTTTATGTTATATATATCGGCTAATACTCTTATCTTACAATACACAATTACTGTACGTTACATAGAGCATGTTTGGAAGATGAGTACTAATAACCTTACGGAAGGTAGGGATGAATGTCCACAGTTCGTAAAATATGCTTTTTTGTTTTTGTTTTAATTAATCGAATGTATTTGTCTGAGGGAGAACCTTGTAGTAGAGTGACATGTTTGTGAGGTAGGTAGTAGCTTTCGTTTGCCCCTCGTACTATACCACCCGCCGTACCATGCTTCAGGCAGAATGCATGCGTGATGTGTAAGAAGCATTTCTAAGTACATCACTGTATTTCAGCTACACACATTACTTCACTGCAGCTTCAGGTAGTAAACATAGTAAGTTCTATGAAAACGTTCTGCATAGACGAAGCGGTCGTTTTCACACTAGAAAATGTTGTAATCTATGTCAGCCAAACTCTGTCTCTTTCATTATAAAATACTACCTGAGCTACAAACATCGACATTTTCTACATCTTTTAATTAGTTTAGTTTTGAAGTAGGACATTATTTTGACGTTATATGAATTCAGGGCCGTACCAACAATCAGCAGAAAAAAGTACTTATCTCCTAATTACCTTGTATCATATACTGATACTGCAATAATATATCCTACTCGATAATTAATTAAATTCTACTTTTGTACGAGCTGAAAGTGACAGTTATTGTATTAGTTACATCCTTCAGAATATCCGGTATATCAAAAACAATTCAGATAATGGTTCAATCCCAAAGACAATAAATTACGCCAGCTGGAATTATAAAAAGGAAGGAGCAGACCAAAAATTAACACTCTTTCGAAATTGTGTTCTCTAGATACATTAATGAAGAATTTATTGACCGTGTAAACAGTTCGTAAACGTCCTTCCCACCGCTGCACCACGCAGTCACCCACAGTTTTGCCAACTCATTAATATTTTCTCTTCTAAATTTTAGTTGAAGTTAAAATGGCATATACCATTTTTTTGTATAGAGGAAACCAACACTCGCCAATGTTAGTAGAACTGGGGGTCATCATCTTCTCCTCCCTGCGCTATATCCTCTGAAGCAGATGTGCTGAGTTGAGGTCCTGTGGTTTCATATTAAGCCAAAGTACCATTCTTTTTCAAAATATGTGATGGCAATTATTCATGTTCACTGCAACACTCGTTTTAATCCTGCTCGTATGCTAAACAATAGCGTTAGACATTCGAGATGATTTTACCTAATGTAATTGACTGAGAGCTCGTTCAGCAACAACATTTGGCTAATGTCGCAACTCTTTAGCAAACAGCAGACAAAGATTACTTCTCCGTAACACTGGTACATAGTGGACTATGCAGCTTAACCACAAGGCAAATAAGGAAATTTTCAGATCTAGAACTATTTGGAGAATTATATTCACTTTCATCACAGATGGCATTTTTTTTTGTATCCATTTTCAAAGAAAGACTTCAAATTCATAGCCAACACATATTTTAGGAGGTACAGACCAGCCTTGTACCTTGGAACAACAATTCTTCTGGCGATCTAGTCTGCAGAGTTCGACTGAAATGATTTATTGACCTTCCAAAGTTTTTCTAAAGAGGTTTCAGAAAAATAAGATAAAACTTATTAATTATATCACTCTAAATGCTGCACAGAAGTTTGGTAGTGAAACACTGTTCATTGGAATTCGTTATTTAAAATCTCAAGCCATTAGGAAAGGACACGATTTATTGCGACTTGAATAGACAGCCATCTTATGTTTACTTTGCTGCACCTTTTCTTTCGGCATAGGAAGACGATATCAAACACGAAACTCCCAGTTCATTACGATTTCAGTAAGGATTGCAAAAGCAAACGAATGCTGATTGAGGCTGAGAGTGCAGGCCATAGCTGGAGTAGAAAATGAGGGCATCACTGGCCTCATGTGTTGAATCATATTCCTCAGTCATCTTATTTTGTACGTTCTATTTAGCAACCTGGCCTTTAGTTAGTTTTTATTATTTCGTCTGCTTACGATAAAAGATGATATTGTTACAGCTGAAAACTGCTGACATAAGTTTGAAAAACCTTCAAAAACTCCGTTGTCCGCTAAAAGGAAAATTTATCCGCTGTTCCATTTAAAATACTGGTTACGTGTTCTGAGGACTTACGGCAGCGTACTTGCAGAGATAAGTAGAAACAAGCAATTCGACTAGTTTCCGGTTAAAAATCAGTCTATCAACAAAATTTTCACTGCTTACATAATTTCCGTCTGAATGAATTCCACTCGATCAAATTATAGTTTCCATGCATTATCGATTTATGAAATGAAAGATGTCGATTGAGGAGCAGAGTCTATTGGTGCCTAGTTATAACTACTTTGTTGACAAGTGTCTAAACAACGCCACTGTCAAGGATCAGCGTGCATATGGCAAATCTGCCTTGAAGGCTCGCCCTTCCATGACTCAGATGAACATAGAGATAGCATGGTGTTGTAATTGATGGAGTCGCCGGCAAAGAGCGATGATTTGTTTGACAAGTCTTGATAAGAGGCTAATATTGTCGAACACAGATAACGTCGATCGACGTTGTATAAATTACTGCTATAATTGGAGAGGTGTTAATCTCTTGATGTTCGCACGTGTAAAAGACTTCATGTAGGCTGCCCGCATGTCAACTGCAACACTCGATTTTAAAATACTAGATAGTGGAGAAACGGATCCGTGTCTAGCAATTCATGGTTGAGTTTTGATTAATTGTGTCCAGTTAACACCTAACGTGTAACCAGAGATCTTTTACATACCGACATCATACGACATCCGAAAGTACCAATTTTTGCCCTTCAAAAATCCGACTATCTCTGCCAAATTTTGTCCCAAGATCTTGGGATTTGTAGGTCGACACTCTGTGATGTGCAGCGGGAGCTCAATATCTCCATTGAGTTTCACTATTAGTAATTTCGCTATGTTGGTTTGTGCGTTATTCCTCATAATAAAACTCGTTATACGATTCCATGAAAGGAATCCACACCCAAGATAGTTCCTTTCTCGTCACTAATCTATCTGATACGTGACATTAGGCACAAAAGTGGACGTAGTTTACACAAATGGAAATAAGCCCTGCAATTCTAAATGACCATAAATGAACTAATATACGAATGTCTGCCAAAGACCAGAATCCAATGAATAACTATCGTCATTCATCAGTTATTAACAACAGCTGTTACTCTTTGTTCAAAAGCCACTCATCTCGTAATCTCCCTTAATCCTTTCTCTTCCGGGTATGATAACACTTTCTGTAGTTATCTGAAACCAACCGGACTATTCATCATGGAACAAATGTCCTCATAGTAATTTTAAAAAATGTTTTATTTAGTAACCTCCTCTTCAGTGGCACGCCCGAGAATTTCTCGGATGGCGCGCGCTTGCCCATAACGTCACCACCCGACAAAATTCTCGTTTAGCTGCAGTGTTCGTTTCGCGATCACCCAATAATTTCTCTGGTACTGTAATCTCGTTGTAAAATTTTTTCCAGCATTCGCAACAGATGGCAGGAGGGTTTACAGCTGTATTAATGAACTCTCTGGTCTAAGATATGCCGTATCTTCCCTACTTTACATATACAATCTCTGGCCAGCTGACGAGGTAAACAGAAATGGCGAGCACGAAACGGAAGAGATGTTTGTCTAAAGATAAAATAAGGAACTACATCGAAGATGTATCTCTAAGTGACATTAGTATTTCTGATAGTAGTGATATTGGTTCTATTGATTCTTCGGATAATGACCTTCTTAGTGCTTCTAGTGAGAGTGAAGAAGGTATTACGTCAAAAGCTAAGATGATAGTAGGAGATGTTGAACATACATTCGTGTGGAAAAAGTGTAAACCTGGGGATAGTGTGCGACATATTACAATTCCATTTACGGGAAATTCTGGTGTGAAGGTTGGATTATTTCCAGAGGTGAGTGCGATTGACTGTTTTGAACTGTTTCTAAAGGATGAAGTTGTAAATTTGATGGTGACCGAAACAAATTCTTATGCTAAAAAGTGCACTGAAAAACTTGTAAATAAATCTTCGCATAAAAGGGCACAGTTTTGGAAAGAAGCAAACTGGTATGAAATTCGGCAGTTTATTGCGTTAGTGTTGTTGATGGGAATAATACAAAACCCTGAAATAAAAATGTATTGGTCACAGGACAGTATTCTCAAAACACCAATATTTTATGAAACCATGTCACTCCGCAGATTCCAACTTCTCTGTAGGTACATACACTCTGTGGACAATCATACTGTGGATATAACTGATCCTCTAAGGAAAATAAGACCAGTTTTGGACATGCTTAGAACCTTGTTTAGAAGTGCTTATATGCCAGGCCAAAAGATCTGTGTTGATAAGTCTCATGTTGTTCAAAGGGAGGCTAGTGATGAAACAGTACATGCCCATGAAGCGGTCTCGCTTTGGAATAAAGATATTTTTCCTGTGCGAGTCAGGTACTGGTTATGCTTGGGACATTTTAGTCTACACAGGTCAGGGGGAGAAGACGCAGCCCATCTGATGAGCCATTTACCCGTGATGAAACTTGTCGATTGTCCTGAGCTAATAGATAAAGGGTACATTGTTTGCATGGACCGCTGGTTTACTAGCTCATTGCTATCTAAATACTTGCAGAGTAAGGGGTTTGGGATGTGTGGCACAGTCAACACTCACCGTAAAGGCATTCCTAAGGGCTTGAAAAATACAAAACTTTCGAAAGGTGAAACAGCGTCATTTGTACGTGAAAATATCTGTGTTGTGAAGTGGAAAGACAAAAGGGATATTTACATGCTTACAAATGTAAATGATAATTCCCATGTTGCCACAGGTAAGGTAGACAGGAATACGGGGCAAGCGGTGATGAAACCAAGCTCTGTCATAGATGACTACAAAAGTATGGGAGGCGTTGATAAGTTGGACCGACAATTAAAGCCATACGAGTGTTTGCGGAAAAGCATTAGGTGGTACAGGAATTCACTTGCTAGACATTATGATGCTCAATGCATTTATTCTGTTTCAGAAGAAGAATGACTCAAAAACATTGCTTCAATTCAGTATGCAGCAGAGAGAGTGACATCGCGAGGTTGATGGGCTTCAAAAACTGAGCCCCCAAATCGCCTAGTAGAAAGGCACTTTCCAACACACATTCCCTCAACTGGAAAGAGGAAATACACAACCAGAGGGTGCAGAATTTGTCCGGTAGGAAGGAAACAAGGTGGGAATGTAAGAGTTGTGGCAATATTCCTCTGCATCCTGAATATTGCTTTCAGAACTGCCATACCAAAACAAAGGTGTAGACAAGCCTACTGAAAAAAGTGTAAATAGGGTGTAAAGTAAGTTTTTATTAACCTTGAATAATATATGAATGTGTTCCATTAATAATTGTTACTCATTCCTTGCTTCCTAAAAATAAATAATGCCCTCCGAAAAACTTCACCTTTCTGCCACAGGTCTCCCAGAACCCGCCAATGCAGGGGCTGTGGTGTAAGGGTAATGTATCGGTCCGTCACTTACATGGAAATCCCGAGTTAGACTTCTAGCTCGTCAAGTATATTAACCCTGTTAACTAAGTTGTAATGGAATTCATGTAGCTCCTAGAGGTGAACTTCCGAGCTGTTTTATAAGAAAAAAAAAAGGTTTTGGTCAAGAAATACAAGAAATACCGGTGGAAACTTTATCACGCTGACCCTAACAAAATTCAATATCCACTAGACATCGGGCTGGACAGTAATGACCTGGTTAAATTCTCTACCTCAGCATGTCGTACTAACATCCATGATAGTAAACATATAATATTTTTTTATGTCGGTGTTACTCTTGATCAGTCAATCCAAGAAGTGAATGCAGACCTTAAATTTCTAAATAGCTCGTTGATGATAGGTAACTTACCCTAGACCTGGGATTTTAGGCTCTAAAAATTAGTTTTAAGCGCCTAAAATAGGCTTTTGAAACAAGTAAATAGGCTTTTAAAAGGGAAAATAGGCACTTCAAATATGTTTTTAAAATGCGTAGATAGGCAGGAAATAGACTTTAAAATATTACAATATACACTTAAACTGTAACGTGATACTTTTTTACTTTAAAAAACGTGGTATCCCTATTCTTAACCGAAATAACTGCAAAATTAAGACATAACAAAAAAGACATTAAATTTTATCAAAACAATATAAAAAAGTCATGCGTTCAAACATGTTATGGATTATATCGCATGCTTAGGATCATAAGGGCGTATCTACAATTTTTAACATTTTGAGGTTATGATATCGTTGCAATGCGGAAAGAATGCTTTATTTGAGTAACAGAACGGCGTATCTCTAACTATGCTAGTTTTTAAAATTTGCATGGCGTAAGTCATTAAGAGATTTGTTTTAGTAAATAACAAAAGGGCGTATCAGTATACGCCCATTTGTTACTCACGAACACGTAAGATATGAGGCACATACTTTAGGAACAAAATGGCGTAACATCTGATACGCCACTTTCACTCTATTATTTCGTTTATTCTCTATGGAAACCTGTGTAACTAGCGTGTGTTAAACATATCACCGTTTTGTGAGGTGAATTAGTTTCTCTATTTTCGAGCACGATAAGAATAATGAAATACTTGATAGTGTTTTAAAACTAGAATAATACCATAAATGAAGAAGGTGAGTCTAAAATATGAGCCACACAAATCAGCAAAGTATATTACCAAATACAGTAGAGACAATACGCGACACTCTGCGAAATATTGAGGGACAGCGATTAGATCTCAATCTAGCGGAGTGACCTGAGAGTTACTGATTCTGTCATAAGAGTACGTGTATTTGTTTGCGAAGTTTTGGGGGTTATTTATACGTTTGTATTAAGATGACATAAGTAAATAGTAACGTGTGTCATTCCTTTATATCTCCTGTCAATATGAGTGGAAGGATATATGCTGCGTTTGGCTGCAATAACTATGGAGTGCAGAAGGATTCGCGGTCTTTCTTCCGCTTCCCCCGTGACATGAAAATGTAAGTAAATACTGTGTTTGCATATATATATCCTTCCAGTTACAAAGATATTTTTATAGAAGGCCTAGTTCCTAAACTTTTAACTGGCTTAAAATATTATAATAAGCTTATTTTATTGTATTAGCGCAGCAGTTAACCTTCAATACTGATGTGTTGTTGTAGGTGTGATCTGTGGGTTTTGATTTAATTAAGGAACATGCATATGTGTGTGGCTGGTTGTGTTCCAAGTTACCCCATTTGGAATGCCGTAATGCGTTGTCAAGCACTGAAGAAAATATGAGTGATTTAAGAAATGTGATGATGATGATGCAAAGGTGAGTGGCTACTCATTGAATTCGATTTACAAGCTGTACTGAACTGGCCACATAAAAATGCCAAAGCATTGTTTTACAAAAGAAGACTTGCTTTCTACAACCTAACAGTGTTAAATGCAGTTGCAAATAGTGCTGTCTGTTACACGTTGAATGAGACTATACTCAAAATGCAAATGGCAAAGAGATTGTTTTTATACAGATACGTGTAGTGGCCAAAATAGGAATGCGTATATCTGTGCAATGTGTCTCTTTGCTGTAAAACAATTAAATATACCTGAAATCAACAACAAATATCTTACTCCAGGCCACACACAGATGGAGGTTGATTTGGTACATTCTATGATCGAAAAAAAGAAGAAGAGTGTTCACATATTTGAGCCATTTGGTTGGAAGACAGTCACCCGCCTAGCAAGAAAATCACCTTACGAAGTAGAAGTTATGTCACAAGATGATTTCTTTGATTTTAGAAAAGTAAAGCAGGCCCCTATAAACAAACAACAGTAGATGTTAGTGGTCAAAATTACCGAGCTCGATAGCTGCAGTCGCTTAAGTGCGGCCAGTATCCAGTATTCGGGAGATAGTAGGTTCGAACCCCACTGTCGGCAGCCCTGAAAATGGTTTTCCGTGGTTTTCGATTTTCACACCAGGCAAATGCTGGGTCTGTACCTTAATTAAGGCCACGGCCGCTTCCTTCCCACTTCAAGCCCTTTCCTATCCCGTCGTCGCCGTAAGACCTATCTGTGTCGGAGCGACGTAAAACAACTAGCGAAAAAAAAGTGGTCAAAATTAGATGAAAATTGTGTGGTTGAAGTACTTGAAAGAGGATCCCAAACATGTTTACTTCAAGTACAACATGCATGAAAAATTCAACAAAATGCATATTGTAGGAAACAAGAGATCAGCACTTAGGAGGAAACAGAACTGTAACAGTGTTAGAGAGGATCTATTCATAACCTCTTCCAATTTCGGTTGGAAAGTTAAAAGATTTTCAAGAACTTTGCAAACAAGGTATTATTAAATCCAAGTATCATAAATTTTATATGTCCCTGAAGTCAGTCACCACAAGCCAAGAGAGTGACAATGATCTAGATGATGTTGGCAATTAATGAGTATCCTTTTCCTTTATTGATTCTTGCAATTATTGCTTACGGATTTCATCAATATTATGTCAGTGCCGTTTTTCATTAGCAATATGAAAAATATTCAAAACTGGTCTACTGTATTAGGCATATTGCTTTAGTTTAGTTTTGTTATGCTTTAAATCAGCAATGATCTACATATTTATCAAAGTTTAATGTAGTAACTATCAGTCTTATTATCAGTCTGAATTTAGCATAGTCTAGATAAAATATTGTATGGATGTTCTGTTGTAACTTTGGAGTGTTCTGCATCACAAACATATTGAGTTTATTAGGCATTTTTTCATGTAAAACGCAAGTTTTCAGTCAGTGTTGTGTTAATAATGTAATGATCACGTTACTGTATCGTAACAATAAAAATATTATTATTATTATTATTATTATTATTATTATTATTATTATTATTATTATTATTATTATTATTATCTCATTTTTCTTGGACAGTTCGACTTACGCCTTGCCGTTATTTTAAGTTTTAAAGTACCAGACAAGTACTTACGCCACCTGACTCATTGAAAATTGTGAATAACAAAAGGACGTATGTCAGGGAAAAGAATTTTAAAATAAAGTTAGGAACAATATTATTCGAACTTGTTTTGAATTACTTGCTTTTTTGCTTAATTCAAACCTAAATGAAACCATTTAATTGCATCATCATGTGCTGGTACTTATCTTGTACTGGTGATTTACTCTTAAATAAATTGTGTAGTGATATTTCTGATTTTCTCAAAATGGCAGAAATGTAGTTACGCCCTTATGATCCTAAGCATGCGATATAATAATACGTTTATTGCAGCCAATGGCCATAGAGAAACTTACATACTGTACAAAGTAGATGATCATAAAATTACAATTTCATCAAATAATTCTCATTCTGCACAGTATTAACTCTCTTCCGAGCAGAATTTCGTAAGCGACATATGCCAGTTCTCACAAAATTGCACGTGGTATCGATCGCATAGCTTGCCACACAATGAACAACTACAGTCTTCACATGGTTCATGGAATCGATCCGTGCAACAGACTTTGAAGTGAAAGCCGTGTATCGCGAACCTTGTCACGAGGTGCCTCAGCTCGTAGTTCGCTTCCTTCCAGTCATTTGTCGTCATCGCGTCTGTGCTGTAGAAGTCA
Organism: Anabrus simplex; assembly: GCF_040414725.1. NCBI lineage: Eukaryota > Metazoa > Arthropoda > Insecta > Orthoptera > Tettigoniidae > Anabrus > Anabrus simplex. Next base: position 298,687,079 of record NC_090267.1, read on the forward strand.
ATCCAAATGTCTTTCTTTTTCCTCTGGTGTTCGGAGAGTATTTCTTCATAAGCTGGCGTGGATGGAAGTCCAAGCTGTAGGCGGAGGTCTTCCAAAAGCATCGTTTCGCTGCACAACTCGTAGATCAGTTTGGATGCGGAAAATTTGGAGACGCCGAGGACTCGCTTCATATACGTGGCCTTAACATTTTCGATGTCCTTCAAGTTCGCTTTTGTAAGCCATTCCCAGATTAACTCTAACCCATATGTAGCTACGGGTATGACCTTAAATTTAAATAGTTCCATCGCTGTTCGGAGTGAAATCTTCGTGATATATCTGATATCATTTATTGCAATCAGAGATGCGGCCACTCTATCTTTAACATGTGCAGAAAATGTTCTCTCCTGTGCCTGAAGAGTTACTCTCAGATATTTGAACCTGTTCACATTGCTTGATGGTTGCTGGCCCAAGTATATTGCATTCTCGGCTACATTCCGTCCTCCTTTCTTGAAGGTCTTTTTCACCGTCTTCTGCCTGTTTATATATCATTATCAGCACTGATCTAAAACCTCAATAGTAAAATCATTGTATACAATTACAGCCCTGTAGGCATCCAATAACGGTGTAAACGCGAATGGAGTACGTGTTTATTATTTGTGAGGAACATTCCTACAGTACTTTCATTCGTAGTTTGCTTTGAAGTACGTAACAATAATCTTCTCCAAATTTTCCACAGGCAGGCTGTGTCTTTTGTCTGTTAAAATCATTTTGAAAGCAGAAAAAGAGCGCTCCACTCTCACAGATGTTAGAGGGGCATAGGAAAATTTACCTACATTTTTCAATTCAATTTCGCTTGGTAAGTCTACCTTTTCCCCATCCATTACCTGATGTACACTTTTCAGCACTGAATAACCTGGGTTCTTCTGCAGTACAATAGACCAATTGTCTCTTATTTTATCCCCTACCTTGCCCCTAGCAGTTAGTATGTTATTCTCAGCTTCCTCAATTACAGAAAATTGCTGTTTGAGACTGTTTCCTTTTTCCTCAATTTTTGTAATGGTGTCTGGAAGAAATGAAAAAATTTCCTAAATATACGCAATGTTTCTCTGAACACTGGAACAATCATTTGACAGCTCTTTGACAGACGACAAACGTGCAGATTTGTCCGTTAAAGGCAAATTGTCTATCACAGTCATGATTTCCTCAAGATGTTCTGCGTAATACAGGGCAGCTTCCATCCAGGAACCCCAACGGGTGATGATTGGCTGTGGTGGAAAGGGAATAGAGGGGAGTTTCTCTCGAAAGGTGGCTATTCTTGATGGAGCCTTACAGAACACTTTCTTCATTGTTGAAATGAGAGTATTTACTGCAGGAAACAAGGCCCTAACTGTTTCTGTGAGTCTATGCAAGGCATGGGCCATGCAAGTAACATGAATTAAAGAAGTATAGAAAGTTTGAGGAGAGGTGCAGTGGCAATCATGTAGGAAGCAGCATCGGAGACAAGGAGAAGGATTTTAGAATCATCAACACTCCCAGGATAAAATAATTGCAACCCCTTGTTGATGAAGTATGCAATGCTTTGACTATTGACTTTCTCAAGCTGTTTAGAGCAAAGAAGGTGAGCGGTAGATGCCTGATTGGGTTCCAATGTATCTGCCCACAGAGTCGGTGGTTTCGTCCACACACAACCATATTCAAGACTCCCCAATATCCCCCCTGATTAACCCTGATTGTAACAAATATCTAAGTAGTTTTTCTTTAATGTAGATGCTGATGGGATGTGCTGTTTGGTGTATTTCTGTAAAAAATCTCTGAAAACCAGATTATGCACAGCATTCCAGGGGATATTTACTGTAACTAGGGCTCCACACATATCAGCATTAAAACCATTATGGGTTGTAGGAGATATACTTTGTGTGAGCAGAGTCTGTCTAATGTTACTTTTCACGGCTGCTTTCGATTTATGACTGGCAGTATTTGCATGCTGCTGAAGGTGGCATTTTTTTCTCATGTGAAATCTAAAACACAATAAAGTGATGTCAATTAGAGACTAAGATGTGGAATAGGAAAGGTGAGCTATTGAATAAAATGTGTAATTTTGAACTATTTATATTAAGCCATTATTGCTCTAAAGTTAATTAAGAACAAGAACACTACAGTCCCCGAAGGGCCTTGGCTTTCAATAACGGTTGCTGCCCAGCTCATGGCCTGCAGATATTGGGTGGCGTGTGGTCAGCACGATACATCCCTCAGCCGTATTGCCTTGCCTCCGTGACCCCTGCCCACTGTAGCTTCTTAATTGTCCTCACGATGCTGGGTCAACACCGTTCCAGACCTCATCATTTCGAAATTACTGCCGGTACTGAAAATCGAACCCAGGTCGCCTGGACTAGGTCTCTACAATTAATTAGAGGAGCCAATATCAAAACCTTAGTTTTAGATTAATATGAAATTTAAGATATATGTATATACCTGTTTATTGCAATACTGGCAAAAAATAATCTTGCCAATAAAAGCCATCCCTGGAAATTGTACAAGCCATTGTTGTATAAGCGCAGTCTTAGATGATTTCGTTTTAGGCATGATGAACTAAATTAACTTAAACAAATGTTCTTTCACTGGCGACTTGACACAGTATGTTCCTTCTTACTACCTGCTCCTTGTTCTTCCTAGATAATCCTCCCCCTCACACCGTCACTCGACACAGTACGTACTTTACTACCTGCTCGTTGTTCTTCTGAGCTAATCCTCCACTTCTACCCTTCATTTAGCATTTCTTTGGTGCCAGTAGTCTGGGAAGAGCACATTTCTGTGAAAAACCCACCCTCTGCTGTTCTTTTCGTTCCAAGGATGTCCACTGTGTGATTGTAAAAAATACAGAAGTTGAATTTTATTTTAAATGTAGAAAGGAGGCATTTTTAGACACTAAAATAGTAAAATAGGCTCTAAAGTTCCAAATTGGCATTTTAGGGCACTATAAAACTCTATTAATGTAAGGGATTTATCATCAAACGGCAACAATTTTTTTTAAATTCATCTTATTTCGCAAGGAACGAAATAGGCATTTGCCTTAAAATCACAGGTCTACTTATCACTAAAGGCCAAAAAGACAGTGTTAATGATACTTCATAAACCTGCAACGACCACAGCGGTTTATTGCTTGGAAATATCATTCAGCAAGTGAATGAAATACATTTTTCGGACTTAACAGTAGATAATAACTTAAGTTTGAAACAAAGTAATTCAAGTTTATATACTAGAATTTATTCAATTATAGGTATGTTCAGGTGACTTAAAGTAGTCTTATAATTTTCTGGGCAGAAATCCTTATTTCCTCATATATTCTCACATAACATATATGATGTTAAACTGAAGTGACAGTTATAAAACAGATTTGAAACCAATAACACTTCTACGGAAAAAGGCTGTTAGAAAATTTTTAGGAGTATCGTATTTAACACATACTGAAGTTATTTATGAGCAGACTAGGGCCTGGGGAATTAGAGACTAAATACAAAACTGGCGATCATATTTTTAAACAATGTTAATCAAATACATAACAATCTCTTCATACATTATATTAAGGATGTGCATCACCGTGACAAACTCAAACATCTGAATATTATGTAAACCTGCCAATCATGAACCGTAACTTACGGAACGAATGAAAATTTGCATAAATTATACTGCTAACTCCGTTCGACTCATTGGCTAAATTGTTAGCGTTGAGTCCTTCGGTTTAGAGGGTCCAGGGTTCGAACAAGACCGGGTCGGGGATTTTAAACGCCTTTGATTAATTCCTCTGGCCCGGGGACTGGGCGTTTGTGCTTTTGCCAACACTTTCCTCCTCGTATTCAGACAACACACTAAACTACCAAACAACGCAGAAATACGCAATAGTGATTATATTCCTCCATATAGGGTTGGCATCAGGAAGGGCATCCGGCCGTAAACCCGCGACTCCACAGGTGTGGAAAAAGCGGTAGATAAAGAAAAGAAGAAGAATACGGCGAACTACAAAATGAAATAAAGGTTCACTCAAATATTAATACATTTAAAATTAAATTTTTAAAAATTATTTAGTCCTATATGATTTATAACTTTTTTTCTGTAAATTAGTAAATAAAATCTTGTAACCATTTTTTTAGTCATTAGTTAGGCTATAATTTCGTTTCTTTCAATTTTGTTTAGAATTGTATCAGTATTATTGGCATAAATCTTATTTTAAATTTCATTTTAGCCTATCTTATTGATTTCTCGCACATTTTGAAATTGTTCGAAACTTGTCACTTATATATTATTCACAAGACGCAATATATACAGTCCCTTAAATTGAGCTTTGTTCTTTGGGGCCTTCAACTAATAAATAAATAAATAAATAAATAGATAAATAAATAAATAAATAAATAAATAAATAAATAAATAAATAAATAAATAAATAAATAAATAAATAAATAAATAAATAAATAAATAAATAAATAAATAAATAAATAAATAAATAAATAAATAAATAAATAAATAAATAAATAAATAAATAAATAAATAAATAAATAAATAAATAAATAAATAAGTAAATAAATAAATAAATAAATTACAAAAGCACATTTCGTTGTTCATAATTTGAAAGTAGGCATTCGGTGGCCACCAAAACCAGTGTTTACAATGTGCTTTACAACGCACCGACACAGATAGATTTTATGACGGCGATGGGATAGGAAATTGCAAAGAAAGCGAAGGAAGCAGCCTTGGCCTTAATTTAGGTACGGCCCAGCATTTTCCTGGTGTGAGAATGGGAAGCCGCGGAAACCACATTTAAGGCTGCCGACAGTGGGATTTGAACCCACTATCTCCCGAATGCAAGCTCACAGCTGTGCGCCCCTAACCGTACGGCCACTTGTTCGGTAAACCAGTGTTTGAGAAGCCTATCATTATCTCAGATTTGCTAGCGAAACACACATAACATAAAAGTAAGCAACCACCTATGAGTGGAGACTGGAGAACACTTCACGTTATCCGTTACCTGTCAACAGAGGCATCTAAATGAGAGATCCACAGGGGATTCCAATTTGGTTTGGCGACCACTAATCCCTAAACTGAGTTAGACATTGTTACCACTTACTTGCGTCAGGTTTCTCACTTTCAGTTTTCGTATCCAACTTTCCATAATCAGCTCCCATTCCTTTCCGACCCGAATCGTACTGTAGATTCGTGTGGTCTCGAGAGTACCATTTTCGCGCCCTTCGTGGCTGTTCACTTTCTTTTGCCAGTACCTTATCGAGGTGTCGGGCCTCTTTTTTTACATTGTTTCTGTTAAATGAAGAGGGGATGGTTGCTCAGTTGTATTTCCCCTTAAAAACAGCGATACCCCCCCTCCATAAAAACAGCAGGCAAGGAAAACAAACGTATTCTCAATACAGGAATGAATGGTAAACTCTTTTGATATCAGTAATTTCCGCATTAAGTGGAATAGAGTGGTTAGTTCTAAGCTTACCTGAATGTGACGCCAGGAATATTAGTAATGATGGTGGCTTCATCTCGGAATATCTCAATCTTCTAACGGGGAATAGAAATCACCTTCAGCGTGAACCAAGCACAATTTTACTGCTTCCGTAACTGGTAGCATCCCAATACGAATCCATGACGCTTATCAGCTTAGTGCTGGTTGTATATCATTTTCTTCTTCCTTGCCTTTTCCCAAATTCTTGGGGTCAGCACCTGATGTGGGTTTAGCCCAGCCGGATGTCAAAACTCTTTCATCTACTATTACGTGTTTCTATGGTAATAGGTAGTGTCACTGAAGTATATGAAGATTAGAGATCGGCAGGAAGATGTGTGTTAAAATGAACCCCAGTCCCTGAACCAGAGGAAACAACCATACGAAGTTAAAATCCCGGCTCGACCGGGAATCTAATTCGGCTCCCTGTGAACCGAAGGCCAGTGTACTGACCATTCAGCCAGATACAAAATAACTACTGAACCGTATCATATCACGGTCAATTTGAATTGATTTAACACTGTGGAATATTTTGAAATTAGCGCTAACGAACGAACTTAGGAACGCTGGGTGACCGTGAGTATAAATGTGTTGAACCCGTAGCAAGCAGGGCTTGGGCACGCGAGGAGAAGGAAACAGCATGCAAGAGACAGAGAGAGGGATTTGAAATCGGGGAACTACCGAACAACATCGGGGTGTACCCTAACAAAAAAATATCCAGGTCTGAAATCATTTGAATTCGATCCCGCATATACGTCACAGAGCCTTATCCCACACATTCATGATGAGGACAATTACCGTTGATATTTTCGAAGTAGAATGAGCCATTAAAGCGATGAAACTGTGCCTGTTTTGTTTATTTCCGAATTATTTGAAATATCCGTTGCGAGATAGCTGGCCGAACACAACGGGAGCCTCTAGGCTAGGCGGGGAATCACTATTGGCGCGTTTTGGACGGATATCTCTGTCGCCAACCCCAAACAAGTGGATTATACGAGTCAATCATTATTTTTTCACTTGTCTACAGATATTATCGAATCGAAACCTGCGGGCTGACGTCTCAGTCAAATTTATCGGGGTCTCCGTCAGAAGACGAAAATTCATTATGTCGCTAGTTGTTTAGAACTATTTTCTCACGGGTACGTGACCCGATGTGTTTTGATCACTGATTGATTCAAGTTGTGTAATTTTCCGTATACCTGTAAATTCTGTTTGAGCCTTGCAAGGGGTATGTACGTGCTTTCATCTTGGTTTGATTTTTATGTTTTTAATTAATAAACCAGTTGTTTTTTACCTCTTTATCTTGCCGAGTTCTCATTCACGAAGGTGTATTATAGAACTTGTCCGAGTATTGTATGATCATTTTAGTTAGACAAACAATTTAGACCCCTCTCCGGACTCACCACGCAGCGTCTCCGCTGAGCTAGGCCAGGCAGGGACAGGGAATGGTGCACTCCCGATTAGGGTCGAGCAACTGTGAGCTTGCATTCGGGAGATAGTGGAATCGAACCCCATTGTCGGCACCCCTGAAGATAGCTTTTCGTGATTTCTCATTTTCACACCAAGCAAATGCTAGGGCTGTACTTTAATTAAGGGCACGGCCGCTTCCTTCCTACTCCTAGCACTTTCCTAGCCCATTGTTCCCATAAAACCTATTTGTGTCGGTGAGACGAAAAAAACTTTCTTCAGCATATCCCAGTTATTTCTGGGGTTGCTGGAGCCAACGAGGTATATTTTGGTTTCGGCCAAGGATTTAAAACTGGATGCCCTTCCCGACGCCACGTGAATACCGAGATAAAACTCTTAACCAAAGATCGACCGGGATTCGAACCTCAGCCTTCTGTGTTGGCAGCCAGAAGCTAAACCACTAAAGTAATCACGACCCTCCTCCCTCCCCGCTCGATATATGCACCATACATGTACTATGCAGTGGTGTCTCAATGGCGTACTAGCCACCAATGTCTTGGAAATGTGTGGCAATCCAACTGACAAACACACTGCTACACCACCATGCTGGTGATTTCACGATTGAAGAGGCCTGAGGAGTTGTAATTTTTTCACTGAAATTATATCAAAAGACTTTTCTGATTTAAAAAAATGAATATATAATATGCATGCGATAATTTAAAATTACTTATGAAAAGTGGAACATAACAATTAAAACAATAGCAAAAAAAATTCCAAATTCACGGAACTGTACATGTAGGGTAAAATAATTACAACGCAGTCACTCAGCAATTCACTTAAAATTTTATTAAGACTAGTAAGTAGGTAAGGGTTATTCTGCCCGAAGGCAGGTCCGAACCTCAGCAGAGGTGTACTTGAGCCGGAGTTTACGTGCGGTATGGTGGCCAGTTCCTTTCCGCTCCTCCATTCCCTTACCACCCACCAACAGCGCGTGGCAACCCATCCAACTCCTGACCACACCCAATGTAGCTTAACTTCGGAGATCTCACGGAATCCGGTGTTTCAACACGGCTACGGACGTTGGCTATTAAGACCAGTGAAGGATAATAATTACAATACAGTCATATATTTTTCTTCCTTTTTTCCACGGTTTTATCCAATTTTATATGGTTGTTACTATGTCGACTAAGCCCGGTTTTCTTATTTTTAGTTGTATTATCTTTTGTGCGCTGCACCGACAAAAACAGTTAGTACGACGACAGTGGGATAGGCCCTATCACAGGTCTTGAGACTGCGAAGGTAGCGACTGTGGTCCTATATAAGGTACAGTTCCAGGATTTACCTGATGTGAAAATGGGAAACGATGGAAAACAGTATTTATGGCTGCTGACAGTGGAGTTCGAATCTACAATCTCCCGAATGCAAATTTACAGCTACGTGACCAAACCGTACAGCCAACTCGCTCGGTGGGTGCATATTTACTAGCGCATGCATTTCTTGACCCCCGCCTATTGTGGTGGTAGGTATTTACTCTTGAGTGTTTCGGTGGTGGTAAGTAGTGTGTTGCTGTGTGTTAATTAAGATTTGTATTAAGACGAACACAAACACTCAGTCCTCGAGCCAGACGAATTAATCATACGTAGTTAAAATCCACGGTACGGCCGAGAATCGAACATGGAGCCCTCTTCCACTACATTGACAATTTATTCAAGGAGGTGGACTGCAATCCAGTTACATATGAATTCAAATTCAGGAGCCAATATCCAGCATCTCGTGAAACAATTATAATGTCACCTACCGGACCGGTTTATTTAGTTTCGTAGCCTTTGAAAAGGTGAAGTGAATTTACTAAGATAATTGCAACCTGCATTTTTATACTGAGAAGAAGAATTCAACTCTGACGAATAATACATGATACTACTTAGGTGATACGGCTTGCGTGAATGAAACTTTTAGTTCATCAGCGATCTCTTAACGTAATGCACTTCTTGTCAGAAGACTCGCACAAACTTGTCTCTACAAACTAACTTTGAAAGAGGAACATCTCCAGAGCCTGTGAAGCAAACTTAGATAAGCGGAAGGATTAATTATTTCGCCTCATCTAACACATACAACTTAATATTATACTTTATGTCTTAAAGTTTGAGTTTTAGAATCTGGTGGGAATATATCCCTCATCACAGAAGATAATTCATACTAAGAACTACTCAGTTTGCTGGTTTAAATGTATGATTACTCAGGGAATGATATCACAAGAATAAAGCGTCCTGTGTGCTGGCGGTAGAACACATCCATTATCCCTGACATATTGCTATGATGACTATGTCCCCGATCTGGAAGAGCGGAGATATCAGTTTGGCTACCAAGTACAGATTAGTCAATGCGATAATATTACCACTGTCCATGTATGAAAGTGAGAGCTGGACTCTGAAACAGGCAGACGAAAGGAAGATCGACGCTTTTGAGCTCTCGTGTTGGCGAAGAATCTTACGAATGCCATGGACTACAAAACTCGCCAACAAGGCTGTTTTAGAGCGCATCAAGGCCCTTATGTCATTGGTTGGTAAGATTATTAAGCGGAGACTAGCATACTTTGGCCACGTCATGCGTTCAGATGCATTGGAAAAAGCAGTCATGCTAGGAATGATGACCGGTACAAGAAGACCAGTTCGCCAGAGGACTCGTTGGTTATACACCAATAAAACACGAACAATCCTCACCCCGGAACAACTAAAGGAGACAGTGTAGAACAGGATAACTTGGAGATCGCTACTTCATAGAATCACCGAGGGTCGGATCCGACTGAACGGATGACATCACATCATCCATGAAATCCTCTGCCTGTCGTAAAAGACGACTAAAAGTTGTAAGACCCAGGGGCTCTCAAACTGGGAGAGTGGGTTGGTGATCACTGGGTCACTAGCTCAGTACTCCGGCGGAATTAGGTTTGTAAGGATTGAGATATCTTCCATTTTCTCACCCTTCGTGGGCCTTTCCTTTCTTTTGAGGATACAATCATTCTTCAAAAGATTCGACTTTTTTTTTAGTAGTATATTTTCTCTTAACATAATCATCATTACTGACTTTACAGTATATCTGATCTTAGAGGATCGAATCAAGAAGGACAAGCCCACGTACATGGCATTCGTAGATCTAGAAAAGGCATTCGATAATGTTGATTGGGCCAAGCTATTTACGATTCTGAAGGTGATTGGGATCAGAGAACGAAGAATTATCTACAATCTGTATAAAAATCAGTCTGCAGTAATAAGAATCGAGGGCTTTGAAAAAAAAGCAGCAATCCCGAAAGGAGTAAGGCAAGGCTGCATTTTGTCCCCCTCCTTTTCAATGTTAACATAGAATAGGCAGTCAAGGAAATCAAAGAGGAATTTAGAAAGGGGATCAAAATCCAAGGAGAGGAAATCAAAACCTTGAGATTTAGCGATGATATTTTTATTTTATCTGAGACTGCAGAAGATCTTGAGAAGATGCTGAATGGTATGGACGAAGTCTTGGATAAGAAGTACAAGATGAAAATAAATAAGTCCAAAACAAAAGTAATGATGTGCAGTCGAACAAAGGTAGGTGATGCAGGAAATATTAAATTAGGAAATGAAGTCTTAAAAGAAGTAAATGAATATTGTTACTTGGGTAGTAAAATAACTAACGATGGCAGAAGTAAGGAGGACATAAAATGCAGATTAGCAAAAGCAAGGAAGAGCTTTCTTAAGAACAGAAATTTGCTCACTTCAAACATTGATATTGGAATTAGAAAGATGTTTTTGAAGACTTTTGTGTGGAGCGTGGCATTGTATGGAAATGAAACATGGACGATAGCTAGCTCAGAAAGAAAGAGAATAGAAGCTTTTGAAATGTGGTGTTACAGAAGAATGCTGAAGGTGAGATGGATAGATCGAGTCACAAATGAAGAGATACTGAATCCAATTGGTGAGAGAGATCGATTTGGCTAAATTTGACGAGAAGAAGAGACAGAATGATAGGACACATTTTAAGACACCCAGGACTTGTACAGTTGGTTTTTGAAGGAAGTGTAGGTGGTAAGAACGGTAGGGGTAGACCAAGGTATGAATATGACAAGCAGATTAGAGCAGATGTAGGATGCAATAGTTACGTAGAAATGAAAAGGTTAGCACAGGATAGGGTGGCATGGAGGGCTGCATCAAACCAGTCTATGGACTGATGACTCAAACAACAACAACACCACCTTATCGTATCATGGATTCATATTATGTGTTCCCAATGTATGCCTGTGAATAGAAAACCAGATTAAAAGTGACTTTAACTCAATTATTTTCTCGAATTAAATTCAGTTTTTGAGAAATCTGAAAACGAAATTAGTCTAAAGAACTTGATTTTAACGTACACGTTCCTTGACAACAGGCACACAGAAAGAAAAATGTTAAGATGCTTTAAGTGTTTGGCTAGAATGCGTATATCTCCGAGAGTATTTAAATTACAATTATGTTACTTGTTGCAAAATAATTCTGAAACCTAGTTGTCATGAAATTGTGCTAAAAATGTGACGTCACACGCATACTCTGTTACAAGATGGCGCTGTGTTGACTCACGCGCTCAGCTGAAGGTTAGCTGTGGTGATAACATGTTGATCAGTTGTATAGAATAACAAATTTAATAATGGAAAATATATTTTTAATAAGTAAGTCTACGGAACACTCAAAACTCTGCGGCCACTACAATAGTGACAGCCAACCGCCATTTTTTAATGAATATTTAGAGTTTGGGCTCATAAAGGATTTATTTGGAGAAAAAGACCTGCCTGTTTTTAACGGGTATTCTTGGGGTCAGTCACGGCCAACTCCAAGTTCCGGCCTGCTACATATGACATTTCCACAGTGATGACGTCAGCCTTTTAGTGCAGCGATATGGAGGCACGAGTCTTGTTTACACAGTGGTTTCGTAGCACGTTGTTGTTATTTCAACGTTATTAGAGGTGTTCGTACCGAGCTCGATAGCTGCAGTCGCTTAAGTGCGGCCAGTATCCAGTATTCGGGAGATAGTAAGTTCGAACCCTACTCTCAGCAGCACTGAAAATGGTTTTCCGTGGTTTCCCATTTTCATACCAGGCAAATGCTGGGGCTGTACCTTAATTAAGGCCACGGCCGCTTCCTTCCAACTCCTAGGCCTTTCCTATCCCATCGTCGCCGTAAAACCTATCTGTGTCGGTGCGACCTAAAGCAACTAGCAAAAAAAAAAAGAGGTGTTCGTTCGTATTTAGAAGTGATAACTGTATGAAAACTCATCAGTAAAGGATGTATTTTGAGCAATAGTATGTGTTAAATACCATAGCATTCTAATTTGAGCAGCCCGATGTTAGGAAGTATTGCTAGGTTATACGATAGGTTAGGTGAACCCACTGAGCTATTGTGAATTGTCTGAAATACTCTAAAGTTTATCATTTAACTATGATTATTATTATAATGTGTGAGTATAGTCTATGCTCCTCTTTGCAAAATGGAGCAAACGTGTAGTGTGCCTGGATGTACATCCAATTATCGTTCAGATAAGGAGGTAGCTATCTCAACATTTCCGTTTCGTAGCGATAAGGAGAAGCGAGCTAAATGGATTTATGCTATACACCGATCTAATTTTGAACCCAGTAAATATGCCTGTGTCTGTATTCAACATTTCTCCGAAAATCACATCATTCGAGTTGATACTGCAAAACGACCAGATGTTTCCGTTTTAAGTGTGCCTAGGGTAAAGCCAAAATTAACTGACGATGCTGTGCCAACTATATTTCCTGGGCAGCCGCCATATATGTCTCAACCAACACCTGCCGAACGAAAATCGCCAGAAGAAAGGAGAGAGGGTATTTTGAAGAATTACGAGCTAAACTTCAAGACGTGGTGTGAAGGAGACAAGATATGTACTTGAATTTTCTACCGAAATTGATGTCGTTAAAGCTTTGTTTTACAAGCTTCAAACCAGATATATTCCGACCGTCGGGATATCTATCACAAGTTTGCTTAAATGATTGCAAGATAGCTTCTAAAAATATAGCTGGATTTTAGGAGATAGTCTGCCGTGTACCACATGTTCAGCACTTGAGTGTTTACTGAGTCATTTGAATGCTTTTAGTAACTCATCTATATCAGGGGATACAGTTAACAAGTTAAAAAAATATGTGCTTAACTCTAGATGACTGTATTAATGAAGTATTGAATTGAATTTGGCTATCACTAAATCAAGGGACTTAGAAATTGATTTCAATACTGCATCAGTATTGTTTTACATAGCAGGGTACATTCCACACTGTTTATTAAGAAATTTCAAAGGATGTGCTGATTGTAAAACACTTATTACTTTGGAAAAATAATTGTCAACTGTGGGACTGAATGATGAAACAAATTCATACTTGCTAAACCTGTACAGAGGGGGGTTGAAACAGCCTACGGATATTGTTCCTCAAATTGCTTTATTTCAGACCTTGATATCTGATTTTGAAAATGCCTTTTTGAAGACCGGAAGTCACAGGGATGTTTTTACAAACCTTTTGAAAAGGAAAGTTGAAGAAACTGGCAATTACTCTGTGTGTGTGTGTGTGTGTGTGTGTGTGTGTGTGTGTGTGTGTGTGGTAGAATGTCCATTAGTATTGTGTCCAAGATGTGCCACATTTTGGTAAAACGTTTTAGTACAACTACTCAAAAATAATTAACAACAACACTGTGCACACAAACAAGCGTAAATAATTATATTTTAGAGACAACAGTTCGCCTATTGAGCAACAAATTATTTGTTATGGGGGGCTACATGTTAATTCTGGCCTTGGTATCTGATTCAATGGTGTACTTTTACACAGTGGGAATCGTAGAGATGTTTCTTTCAATGTTTTGATAATGAAAGTTGAAAAACCTGTGACAAGTGTGAGTGTGTGCTGCTGAGTTAATGAGTGTTGTGACCAAGATCTGTCATATTTTGGAAAATACGTTTCCTAACTTATGTGCTCAGACAAACATAAAAGAATTACGTTATTTTGAGAGAAAACCATTCGCCTAGTCACCGCCATCGTACAGTCCAGGTGAGTAGCCTTCAGTCGAACATTTTACAATATTAGTATGCTACCTTGAGTGCATATATTTGGGTATTCGTATCTATTCTTTTGATCGTGTTTCTTCGATGTTATGTGTTTATATGCTTATTATTGCATTCTCTTTGTCACATTATGATAAAAAATTATAATATCATCAATATAGGAATTACATGCGATGACGGAGAGTGAGCACTATACGCGTGACGTCACAACAGTATTGGTAGCAAGCCTCTATACAGGGTGAACAAAAACTGCCGCACTTGGAGGTCGGCATGCGATTCCTCATCCCACTGCAAGACAAAAGTTGCTAAAGCCAAATCAGATCTGTTGCTGATGGAAAACAAGTCGAAAACTAGAAGCTGGCAACACTATCACATCCTGCAGCGCATCGGAATGTAATAGAGAAACCTGCATCATCCCGCTCTACCGTACCTGACGTCGCAGCTCACTGAGTTGACGGCTGAGTTATCAAAGCCACATGCACCATGGATCTACGGCTCGAATCTACGTCAGGTTGTTTTTTCTCTGTAGTCACTGTGATGGAGTGCCTCCTGCTAGCTCCGTGGGAGTTAACATGTTTGTTTGGCTTTGTGAGGCCTGGCGTTATCGTGCTTCAATGCAGGTTTTCTTCTACAAATTTTTCAGGTGCTTATTAGCCCTTTATATGTATAAATATGACTTAAATCCAATAGCTGTCAATATCACATCAATGGCTCAGGAGTGTTCCCACATCTGTACATCTTGGATTAGGGGTCACACTGGGTTTGCTGGTAATGAAGAAACAGACTCATTAGATAATCCAGCTGCTACGTCTCTTTTGGGTATTGCACACCATGAATGCTATGTTCAAGGATAAATCAGGAAATCACTCGAAGGATCTGTTACGTGAGAAATACAATTTTTTCCAGCTTCAAAATCTACTATTTAGCTTTAGTGCCGAAGTTGGTTTTAACTCAGTTTTTAACTGGTCATGGAAAGTTTTAATCTTATTCGGAACGCTTTAAACTTAACGTTACAGGTGGCTACTTATGCTTTTGTAGATCAATTCAGACAGTGAATCATTCGATATTTGGGTGTCCAGTATCTGAAATGAGAAGATATGTTTTACAATGCTACCTGAATGGTTGTAACGTGGAACTTTGTAAACCACTGTATCATGTACTCAAGAGCAATATTATTGTTAAGTGCAGTTTCTCACAGTCATTCACAATTTTTGAAAACTAAATTTATAAGAATTATCTTTTTGGTGATTTTAAACAATAACTCTAATATACCTTTGGTGAAATAGGGTTCCTGTATTGTTTCTGGATATTACATAATAATAATAATAATAATAATAATAATAATAATAATAATAATAATAATAATAATAATAATAATAATAATAATAATAATAATAATAATAATAATAATAATAATAATAATAATAATAATAATAATAATAATAATAATAATAATAATTGTACCGGGTGGTACACCTCCACGCCGCTAATTCAAACTTTGCGCCAGTTAAAACTCCTCTACTGGAGGAAGCCTGAACTTTAACTTCCACATTAATTCAACGATTTCTCAGAAGATGTCATTACTATAAATTTTGAAGTGTTCTGAACTATGTCAGGTTCGATTCGTTTTTGTTTTATCTGTAGCAAGAAGTGTAAACATTCTCTTCTAGAGGACACCACTTAAGAACTACAATCGTGCACCCTAGTGCGAAGTGAAAGAACTGTGTTTTGGAGAAATTTTGTGTTCATAAGTTTGTTCTTTGTTAAATTTCTTTCTGTCATTGTTTAGGTTGGCTGTATAACCCTCCACTTTCCGCCAACTTTGAATTCGACCAATGAGTAATTTCTGTAATTAATTTCCCACCAATAATGTGCTTCTTCTTCATCTAGTGTAGGGGTTTTCGTTGTTAGCCAATAAAATGATTGTGGGCGGCTGTTCTCATTCGTGAAACGCCTCGAACGTTCCACTAGGGTATATAAATTGCTGATTTTCTGGTCTCCGCGCCACTTCAGTAACATCTATCAGTGTGTAAAGTACGTAGCAGGGGGCGGGAAGCGCCTCTTTCTTCGGGCAGCAGTTCAACCACCAGGTAATGGCCTTCTAATAACTTCTTTTCTTGCTAGCTCAGCAGTTTAACTCTCGGGGCAGGTCCGAAGCCTTTTACCATGTAACCTTCCTCTAAAATGTAAAGACACTTGGTATCAATTCTATCTTTTTAAACTACAAATTGGGATAGAGAGTGCTTAACCCTCTCGAGCTCCCACTCATATTGCTTTGAGGTGAACTTATTTTCACAACCGTTTCTTCCCTTCTAATGTAATGTAAATCGTTTTCCTATATAAGACACCTCTTTAGGATGGGATTAGCCCTTGCATTAACGGCCTAGTGCCAAGTAGGTTTTAAATAAAGTATATTAGGAGTGCAAGGACGCCTCCTCTCAAGTTCGTATTTTGGAGGCCATGTAATTGACCTGTTTCTTTACTTAATAGGCCTCAGTAGGTTGGGTATCCTTTCCCCTGTTTTCATGTACGTGGAGGACAGCTTGAAAGTAGAATTTGGTGTGGCCTTTGATAGGCTTGAACTTAAGAGCGGGTTGCTCATTCTTAAAATTTGTTTCTGCGTGCCTCGAGGAGGCTTTACTGTGTAATTGGGAGCAAGAGCTCCTGGGCATGTTTGGGGTCTTCTGCCCCGTTGTTGAATCTCGTATATAGTAAAGTTGGGCTCATTGCTCAAGAATTATGTGTCTGGCTCTCGGAGCACAAATCCTGTAACACTGTAATTGTACATTTTCGCTTGGTTGCTTTGCTACTCTGTACCTGCCACTCTTGTTATTTCTTGATTTTGCAAAGAAAATATAGCCTTGTTAAATTAACTTTAATTTCGTATTTTGAGACCTGTTCACCCCAGCACCTTCTTTCACCTCTGCACATCCACAATACTCCGGAACAATAATAATAATAATAATAATAATAATAATAATAATAATAATAATAATAATAATAATAATAATAATAATAAAAGTATTTAATCGGGTCACACAGTACATCTGAAAATTTCGCGCCAGTCCCATTTTTACTGTTACTAAGGTTGGAACAGTGTAACTTACATGAGCTCGGCCTTATTGCCACGCAGCCAAGTGTTTGCTTGGAAATTACAAACACTAAAGAGTATTCATAGAAAGAGACCGTTCATTTAATTATGACTGTATCATTGATGTTATTGTCCAGCTCCTTGGCTGATAGTAGGCGTAAACGCATTCTGTTCAGATGCCCCGGGTTATATCCCCGCCCCAATCGGAGATTTTAATATTAAATGGTTATTTCCCTGGCTCAGATACTGGGTCATTTGTACTGCCCCTAACATCTCTTAAACTCACACACCGCACACAAAATTTTCCCCACTACAAAAACACGCAGTTTCCATACACGGCACATACCACCAACCCTCGCTGGAGGTCTGCCATACAAGGGCTGCACCAGGCTGGGAATAGTCACATGAAATTATATATTATATTATTAACTATGTTACTGTAAATAACCATTTGTCAACAAATACGTCATATGTATGGATCGTCCAGGTTTTTCCGAGTTGTGATCCTTGCGAATTATGTGGTATCCGAATTAGTTCCTGGACTGTCTTTGAGTGATAGTCCAAAATTGATTCTCGTTTAAGTGGATGTCTTGTTACCATCAGAATCACCAACATCAGTATACAAACGGTGACCGGGAAATGTTTATAATTCACGGTGTGAAGAAATAGCATTAATGTCCCAATAAGATAGTTTTGATTCCAAGCAAAACATGCCAGGTGTTTATGGTCGTTTTGTCTGTAATTAGAAATTAGAAATAAATTAGAAATGCTATAGATTTTAACTAGATCAGTCTTCGAGGAGTAAATGTCCGTATTTACGATTATAAAATGAATTTAATTCAGAAAGAGGGTGGTTATATAAAAGTGTATTCGATCTTTCTCTACGGTGACCTAATCGAGTAAAAGAATGTTTTGTTGAAAACTTCATGGCTCGCAAACCTTTTCACCAACAGCTGGATGAGGTATTTTATCATATACACGAGCACTGCATTAAGGACACCGCCGTCTCAATTTCTATGTGGGATTGACATGGCGGTGGTTAAGGACTACGGTGTCTTTCCGTCGACAATGTGAGCTGAGTTCGATAATAACTGACTATTAACTGTTGCAAAGCGTTTCACGAATTTTACGTCCAGGTTTACTCCTACTATTCAAACACATTCTACATGGAAGAAACTTGCAAGGAGATGCAGAAGGAAAACAATAAATCTAAACAATTATACACGTCATAAAGAGGACATTATAAACAAGATGTGTAAAATCTGTCATATTTCTCTGTAACATGATATGGGATTTTTAAAAAAAATTGCTACTGGTTTCTTCTACCTGAATGTAGAATGATTATCTGTACTCTATCTGACAGTTTCAAGTTGGCATTTTAATGGCGATAATCATATCCTCAGTACGTATACAGTCCTTAGTATATGGAAAATGGAAATGAAAATATCGTCGCTCCATCCCATGGAATCCATTCGGACGTACCCTTTGTAAGAAGCCAGGAATCAGTTCGGACGTTAGGGGATGAATTTGGATACAACCAATTTTCCTGCATATTAAGGGTATTTTATCGTCAATACCGAAGCACTGTCAAGCACTGAACATCAGAAAGAATAATAATACAGAGACTAGACCTAAGTTTAAATATGATATTTTTCCACCCAGTTGGACAAGGATTCACTCTTGGATGTGCCAAGAATGAATGACTGCTATCAGGGTCCAGAATGGGCCCCAAGAAGTGAAGTGGGAGTGAAGAATCCTGTTCTTGGTCATCCTCTCCTACTGTAAACGAACACCAGGATGATAACTGCCATGCATTAATAGCTTATGTCTAACTCATTATCAATCCCAACTCCAGTAATTTATAAAGAAAACACAGACAAACGCGCGCGCGCTAGTACAGACACGAAGTCTGCAAGGTTCATCACGCACCTTCCAAATTAACGAATAATACGTATTTAATAATCGCATTACCACATGGTTCCGATCGATTCTTCCTTTCTTATTTCTGTTCTTCTCTGTAACTTTTCCCAGACGTTCCTGGATTCGCGGGTATATACTTTGTAGGATTTGTGAATCTGGTTCTCTTCTTTCGCTTGTAAGCCCTTCCTGAGGCCAGTCTTATGTGGAGGGATGTATTCAGTATTGCACGTATTGCACTGTAGTGTGTTTTGTGAATATGAAGAGATAGGCACTGAGAAAAACAAAAGCACCTGCTCCTCGAAACACGGGAATTAACAATACGAGGCTAAAATCCTCAACCCAGTGGAGAATCAAACCCTGGATCGTCTGAATCGAACACCGCGACGTTTACAATTCGACCATGGAACTAGCCTCTATATGGTTCATAATAATTATCCGGGATGTGTGGCTCACGTGATAAAGTGTTGGCTTTCTCAGCCCACGGTGGTCGGTTCTATCCTAGTTCAGTCTGGTGGTATACAGACGTGCTCAAGTATGCCAGCCTCGTGTCCGTGCATCTACCGAGATAACTCCTCAGGAGTAATGTATCGACACCTCGACATTTCCTAAGAAATATTTAGTACGACAAGAATGCAATACCATAGTAATCATAATGATCATAACTTTGGAATTGTGTTTATATTACTATCGAAGATTTTAGGAATGGATTTTTATGTTGGATGTTCGTTGACCAGTAATGACAACTTGGCTTAATTTCCATAAAACTAACGGAAATTCAATGCAAATGGCGGAAAGATTATCTATTTGATGGATGTCGGGTTTTTTACCGGAAATTATTAGAAATTAAATCGCGTTTACTACATCATGCTCAATAATGTGAAAACATCCCTCAGAGAACCAACATAGCGAATACATTCCCCACTGTACATGCCGAACTTACGCCTCTGAAAAAATGTCACGATCATATTCTACCTGAAAGTGTTCTCAAGAAAATTGGCATGACGATAGCATAATGCAGAGTAGACCAACCGAGATTCTCAATTGCAGAACTAGAGACAGTTGATCATGATGTGGATGTAATATTAATTTAATACACATCAGTGTCTAATGTATAAAATTCCTCTTAATTCTTATATGGAAACCAGTTAGGGGCAGACCTTACTCATTTAAAATTTTGAGACATTTTATCGGATTTTTTGGGTGTTGGTACAACGGGGAAAAGTATTACTAGTTGTCAAAATTGTTGCTGACTGATATTTGATATTGAAACGAATTATTGCATGTTGTATTGATAGTCATATAATAAATTAATTAATCGCTGTATTTATTCGTTAGTATAAAAATCCTTCATGATATGGATAAGGCTCGAACCTGGCTAACTAGACAGGGAGCTAATGCAAACCTCTTGAGAAAAATAATAGCGCAGTGCAGATAATAATTTGAATAAAGTTTTCATTTGTCAAACTTGTTGTTTTATCATGCTTGTTTTGTGAAAAGAATAACAAAGAAACGTTTGAGTTGCAATGTGTGGTATAAGCTGTAGGCAGCGTTAAACTAACTGAACAAATTACTACATCACAGTTTGGTGAAACTAAGGAACTCTTTACCTCAACGCAGCTCGACGCGGCAGAGGTACATTGTGAAACACCTCGGTGAAACGGAACACACTACCAAAGTTTGCACGAACTTCTACAGAAAAATGTGAGTGAAAGAGGTGTAATGTTAGAAAGAAACTTATCAAACAGTCTGGTGATAAGAAGTTAAGTAAAATCGGCAAGTAATTCTCTTCGTTCCGAAACTTTGTAATACGATTTGAATTGTAGTCTCACAGCTCAAAAGTCGGTATATTATTGTTCTGCTCATGGAATCTCACGCGGTCTAGAAAGCCGAGAATAGCGGTCCATGGATTTGTCGTGCTGACCATACGACACATCATAATCTGCAGGCCTTCGGGATCAGCAGCGGTCGCTTGGTAGGCCATGGCCCTTCAGGGCTGTTGCGCCACGGTATTTGCTTTTATCACCGAATATTAACTGTTTATTAGCAGATTAATTTCGGACCTACGGTGTAAGAGCAATATCAAAACATGCATTCACATTTCTGGTATAACCAATGATCGAACGAGCATCATTCATGACGTTGCTCTACATTGGAGAACTAGGACACTCCTTCGAGGGATCTTTCTCCCACACGGAAGTGGAAATACCGCGAAAATTTATAAGTATACTGCTTATGTTTGAAACCAACACACGAATAGTGTTGGTTTTTCGAGTGTTTCTGGATGAGACTTGCGGACTTCAAATTTTGCGAAATCTTCTTGGTAACACCTCACGTATAGATTTACTGGAAATTAAAGTAACTCCCGAGAAACGATATTCCGTCCATCTCTTCTGAATACCCGAAGACCGCAAACGTAGTCAGTAGCCAGCTGTTGGTTTCATTAGGCACAGAATTATAGAATGTGTAGATCATATTAAGAGCTATTTTAATAGAGTACTAGTGGACTCGTGTTGCTCCCCCTGTGGGTGGGGGCGGTAGAATAACACCCATGGTATCCCCTGCCTGTCGTAAGAGATGACTAAAAGGGGCTCTGAACTTTAGAGCGTGGGTTGGCGACTACGGGGTTCTCAGCTGAGTCCTGGCATTGCTTACACTTACTTGTGCCAGGCTCCTCACTTTCATCTATTTTACCCGACCTTCCTTGGTCAACTCCTGTTCTTTTCAGACCCCAACGGTATTACGTGTGGAGGCCTAGGGAGTCTTTCATTTTCACGCCCTTCGAGGCCCTAGTCTTCCTTTGGCCGATACCTTCATTTTTTGGAAGTGTCGGACCCCTTCCATTTTATCTCTCTGATTAGTGTTATATAGAGGATGGTTGCCTAGTTGTACTTCCTCTTAAAACAATAATCACCACCACCACCACGACCCATGTTGCTCCGCAGCATTCGTTATAAATAGATCAAATAACTCGTCTTGATAGGCCTATGCCTGTCGCAGTCACATTGTTCTGCCTGCCCTTTTCAGTACCTTTATGAGCATTTAATACCGGTGCATAATCACTGATACATTCGTAATGCAGTTTATAACACTTGTTTCCATACAATATTCACTGTGCTTGGACCATTCGGGCGTACAGTATCTGGATATTAACGTTTTCAAATGATCTTGCCCGAGATAGTGCAACGTACAATAGGCCTTGACTGAATACTGGTTCCGATAAGTAGACACCCATTTTTCAAGAGGTTGACCCTGCGTTTTTCTTACTGGTAATGATCATACAGAAGGCTACTCGACTTGATTCCTTCCCGTCTGTGCGTACGTTGATGTACTCTGTTGGCTGCATGTAACTTATTAGAAACGTTGTGCCATCTGTTGAGCCACGAACCTACTACGCAGGCGTAGCAGGGGGAGAGGTGATACTCCCACGTGGCGCGTCCCAGGTGGCGGATGGGGGGGTCCTAACCGGCTTGCCGGCGGACTTGAGGGAAATAAAATACCTCTCGCGGACCAAACACACAACCCCCTGTGGGTGGGGGAGGCTGACGAATAATACACCCACGGTATCCCCTGCCTGTCGTGAGAGGCGACTAAAAGGGGCGACCAAGGAATGATTGTATTAGAACCATGAAACTACTTTTGATTAGTACCGTCACGCGCGGAACACCATCGGTCGCTTTTACTTGCGAGTAGTATCACTCTGTTAAGTACTCTATAGTTTTGTGATTCATAGCACTCGAGTGGGGTTCAGTGTGGGTTTCCAGTACCCATGAGTCGTGCCCATGTGTGCAACACCACAGGTCTGGGCGTTGCCCGTGAGTTGTACCACTATACGAGCGACACCCTAGGTCTGCGTTGCCAGTGATTAGTACCCACTCTGTAGGAACACCACGGGAATACCGGCGCCCGTGATTAGTACACCTAGGTGAGGAACCTCATCGGTTTGCGTTGGCTCTGAGTGGCGCCATTGTGTGAGAAACACCATAGGTCTGCGTTACCTTTACGACGTACAATACTTGTGAGTAGTACCTTAATGTTTGGAACACCGTGAGTTTACGCTACCTTTGATTAGTACCGCAGCTTGAGAAATATCATGGTTCTCCTTTACTACCGATAAGTGCCATTAGCATCATTGTGCTTTATAAGTGGTCCCTTGGTCACTAATACTATTATTTACAATCTTTTTGAGTCTGATCCACTGTTTTTTTGTTTTTGTTGTGTTAATGTCCATCCATTCATTCTTCATGACTTTTTTAAATTATTTTTTTATTTTTTATTTTTTATTTTGGTCAGTGGATGCTTTTCATTTTTTGTTGTTATCTCATTTCGTACCATCAGGGGCCGATGACCTCTATGTTAGGCCCCTCTAAACAACAAGGATCATCATCAACCATCTGTTGAGTATATTTAGAAGCTGGCGAAGGTCGGAGAATCAAAGGGTATATAGCACACAATAATATTCTTCCATCATGAGAGGAAGTGTATACTCTCTGCCTTGACAGGTAGTGATCTAACATGGAAACATGGCTGCATGCTGTCACATTGCTAAGAATATTAATGAAAGTGTTAGTCGCTTAGCAACCTACTAGGTGAGGGTTATTCTGCCCGACGGCAGGTCCGAACCTCCGCAGAGGTGTTCCTGAGCCGGAATTTACGTGCGGTAGGGTGGCGAGTTCCTTTCCGCTCCTCCATTTCCTTACCCCCCACCAACAGCGCGTGACAACCCATCCAACTCCTGACCACGGCCAATGTTAGCAACCTACTAAGTGCAGAATATATTGCGGGTTAGGGTAAGTCTTCACCTGAAAATTATTGGAGTGATCATTTAGAGATTTGATTTTATGATTACTCAAAGTTTAGATAAACTTAGAGACCTATTAATGTGTCATGATGCAACGGCAGGTAATTCTGGAGAATATAAAACCAAAATGAAGCAAATCGATCCAGTAGAACGGGCGGACGGATTTGCCAAAGGTGTTTTTAATAAACTCCTTTAACATTTAGATACCTGGCACAGAACTTGTTAACTGCCGTGCGAGTTAGCCGTGCTGTTATGGGCGCGCAGCTGTGAGCTTGCATCCGGGAGAATTCCACTATCGGCAGCGCTGAAGGTAGTTTTCCGTTGTTTCCCATTTTTAAACCAGGCAAATGCTGGGGCTCCACCTTAATTAAGACCACGACCGCTTCCTTCCTACTCCTATCCCTTTCCTATCCCAGCGTTGCTGCGAAGTAAAGCAAGTAAAACACCCTTACTAACAAATAATTCCAAGCTCTATTACCCTCCGTGATGAGGCAATGAAAGAACAAAAATAGGTTTGAAGTTCAGACCACGAGCTCCTTAATACGTAGAAATCCTCTTTATGCCCTAGCATGGTAATTTCGTGCTTAAATCTACCCCTGCTGTATCACTGCTAGAGGTTCATATATGAATTCTGCAAACTTTCAAACTCCGAAATACTTCAAAGCACTACACAGATATTCATTTCAACTCATAAGCAGCGCGCTTCTGGATTTTTATGCTAATCCACCTTCCAATGGGAGACAGCTCCTTTGTTACACAACCTTAATACACACAAGAGATACGGTAGATTGGGTTTACAAGTCATCTTGAAAGTACGATGCCATACACCATTGGAGAATATCACACTGTTTCAATACTCATTCCTTTAAGATCGTAGGACTCTCATAACTTTTAAATCGTCGATAATAGCAGGAATACAAAGTAATCTTTAGAGGGAAATAGCAGCATTTAGTCACTCTCTAGCAAATGACACTGGCTTCAAACGGATCGAATCCACTATCTCAGGGAAAGAATGTCAACGACTAATAGATTCTGTCACGAAGGTCGGCAAGAATGAAATTCTACGAACTCTATCCCTAATTGGATAATTACCTTCTATGATTATAGCCATTTCGATAAAGCCCACTCAGTAGATTTCATGCTTGGTGATAATCATTTAAATGTCTCGCATTTCATTATAAAAGCTAAATAAAATGTTAGAGTAAGTTACTATTATTATTAAGCGTATGGAATTTACAGAATGGACAAGTATATACAATATTATACAAAAGAAAAACCTGCAAAGAATACAAGGTAAGTAGGGAACAATTACACATGAATATCTAAATTGTTTATCCACTGCACTAGGGATACTGAGACATCAGCAAAGTCTTTTCGGTCTCCACCATAAGCACGCAGAGGGCATTCGTCCATTATATGATGCATGGTCTGGACTAAAGCACCACAATCACACTGATGGTTGATATAACGGACATAACGGACGGAAAATGCCACCAGGCCCTCTGATATCCACCCGCCATCCTTCGCCGATGGAGTGACTACTACTACTACTACTACTACTACTACTACTACTACTACTACTGCAAAATGAGTAATGAGAAACTCGACCATCCTCCAACTCAAAGTGCGAATCTAATTTCTGGGCCAATTGCCATCAAGGAGATCGAAATAGAAATAAAGATGAAAAAGAATGGGAGAAATACGTTCTGGCCCCAACGACATCCCAACCAACGTGAGGAAGATATTTAGCCACGACGGGGCCAAAGTTTG